>NW_004797516.1:1006268-1008356 GCF_000002075.1 Aplysia californica | reverse complement strand
TTTTTTTTTTTGGGGGGGGGGGGGGGTTGTTTGCTGAGTTTCCAAAGCTCTTTACTTTGGCCTGTGTGGTGTAGCGGTTAGAGTTAGATGCTATATCACCGTTGCTCGCGGAAGACCTGACTTCGATTCCACCTGTCGGAGAAATTTCATCGCCTGTTATTCGCTGGCCAGGTTGGCTCCCACAGGCAGCTGGGTCGAAGCCCGCTTCCCAAACGATCTAAATAGTGTCGATGGGGGCGTACATTGTCTACAATTGTATTTTTATAAGGCTATCTATACCTACTTGGTCCATCTCAGGTGAACATTGAATTACTGCCTCTTTTCTCACCGAGGTCGCAAATTTTAGTTTTTCGACAACATTTTTGCTAAACCATAGTCACAAAGTTCTATCCTCTCAGTTGTGTATGTAAGCTTAGTTTTGAGAAATTTGACGGTAAAAATGTTGAGTTTCACAAAATGTTTCGAATGCAATTCTTTTGAACATCTTGATAACGACACCGAATAATCTTTCGATTTTGATAGAGAATATAGATCTAGAAATTTTTTTTCTGACTTCATGGTCTTAGTAATTTAAAAAGACTGTGAGGCAGCGTGGTGGAATCAGGCTCTCGTCAAAATAATCAAAGTGAAGAAACTTGCATTTATCCGCAGGTTTGTGAATTTTTATCAAATTTTTGTTTTTTGGCCCAACTCTTTTCAGGCCCATTAAAGAACTCATTTATGTGGGGATTTTTCTGAAAAACGTAGATTAAAGGTGCAAAAAATGTACATTTTTAGTTACCACGGACTCTTTAACTAAGGAAACAACTAATCTTTGGCGGCCATTTTCTCACTAATTTTACCTCTGAAAGTAGGTGAAGCCCACCTCCTTCTTTCGCAAATATCTCGACTTGTATTCAAGATAAATGGATATTTTTTTCATCCGTATAAAGACAATTAAACAAGCTTTAAGATGATACCAATAACTCTAAGTGACCCAAAATTGACGAGAGCCTGATTCCACCACGTCTTGACACAAATGTCCGATAGAACTTTGTAATTCCGAGGTAGCGACTTGAAGATGAGCTTTCGGAGAAGAGGACGAAGGGGGGGGGGGGGGGGGGGGGGGGGAAACCATTATTTATACAGTTTGTTCTTTTGTTTCCTTTATCTAAAAAAAAATAAAAAATTAGGGCGCTCAACAACATTTCTAAACCCACTATAAAAAATGGCCCTTCCGCTTTCTGAATTGCATCCGGGTTAAAAAGGACCACAACACCGCCTTTGTTCCGGTAATGATCGACATAATAGGCATGTCATTGTGCGTGTCAGCTTTGTCATGAAGGAGTTAAACAGCCATACAATTCAGAAGGGGGCTCTCGTGGCCTAGAAGTTAAGGTGTTGGCCTCTCATTCAAAGGTCCCGGGTTCGAATCCGGGTAGCGACCGAAAAATTTTCTTCTCTAAAATTGTCTCCTTTCACCTCCTTTCCTGCTCTCTAGCAATGTTCTGTTGTCTGCTTTCATTTCCACTTTCTGCCCCCACCCCTTCACCTCCTTTGCCCCCTCCTCTGGGCTCCTGACTCTTTCTGCAGCCTTTCTACTGCTACCCCTTGGCTCCTCCTTACTGCTGTCTTTCGGCTACACCCCTGATCTTCTGGTAGGAAAGATCTACACCTAGTCTTCTCGGACAAGGGCGAAAAATCTCGGAGGGCCCGTGTGCAAGTTGCGCACGTTAAAGATCCCTTGGTGGTCTAAAATCGATAAGAGTAGGCTTCGGCCGCCACACGGGCAGAATTCAAAATTTCCTACCAACTGAAAATATTAGGGGTGTCCCGCGCGCTCATGTGACCTTATGCAGTTGCGAGCGCCGTAAAACACTTTACAAAAACAAAAAACAATTCAGAAGGGACGTTAAACTAGTACATTGTGAATTGAAGCATGATAATGATATGCCATTCCATATATGCCTAGTGAAGGGCGGGCCATACCTACTGCCTACTTAGTACCTACTCCTTTGATTTGATATGCCTCTTGCAGTTTCAGACATACTGAAGTTACTCTCTCTCTCTCTCTCTCTCTCTCTCTCTCTCTCTCTCTCTCTCTCTCTC
>NW_004797516.1:1004677-1006106 GCF_000002075.1 Aplysia californica | reverse complement strand
TCTCTCTCTCTCTCACTCACTCTCTCTCTCTCTCTCTCTCTCTTTCTCTCTCTCTCGTGGAGATGTGGACAGTATCTAAGAAAGCTTTGCGAACAGCTGGCGCAACGTGTGAATGATAACGAAATGCTCAAGGTCAGAGTCAGAGGCAATAAACTACACAGGGTCAGAGGTCATGACCTCACCGAAGGTCACAGAATGTTTCATCTTGAGACGTCACTGCATGGCGTAATTGTTTTGAGTACGGTACTGTATGGTCTACGTCGTACAAAAAAAAACCTACAAGACTTCATTGTTAGGGTCGACCCAGTCAAAGTGGGATGATGTGTCTAGTATCCCGCAGTAAGATGTGTGCGTACCTGCGTGTGCGTGTGTGTGGGTGGATGGGAGGGTGTGTGTGCGTGTGTGGTGTGTGTGCGTGTGCGTGTGTGTGTGTGTGTGTGTGTGTGTGTGTGTGTGTGTCTATCTATGTGTTGTCGGGCGTGTGGCAGGGAGACTCACCTGGTATCTGTCTATACTCATGGCTGTGAGGAGGTTGGTCGTGGAGCTCAGACACACCATCTGTGGAGACAGAGACAGAGATAGTTACTTGTACGGCAGAAGATATTCGGAGACGTCTCCGGCGAGCACCCAGGAACTATTCGGAGACGCACTCCCGCACACAGATGCACTGCTTTTGGGGGTCAAACTGCTATTGTTTGCTGCAGATCACACGTATAGACACTAAAACTGTCACAAATCAATTCTTTTCATGAAAATTTCAAACGTAAGAGCAAAATATAAAATTAAGGGTTAAAACAGGGTGGCATGCCCTACTGTAACCCCCCGATTTTCTTTCCCTTGGTCCAGAGGCACAAAGCATTTTGATTGGTCTATTTCCGTCGGAGACATCTAGGGGTATAATATACTGTGTAAATGTAAACCTTCTACACTACATTTTGTTTTCCGGGAAAAAGGGGGTGGGGAGGAGGGGGAGGAGGAGGAGATGTAAGGTTTAAAATTCACTAAGACAAACGTAGACAATAGTTCTTCATTCGGAATAAGCCATCTACACACCCCGGATCTACTCTTAAGGATCGTTAACAAATGACGTCATCGACACCAACCATTGTCTGTTTCCTGGACCACCCAAACCAACCACCCTCCCCAACTTCCGCCGCCCACTCCAACTATCCAGCCATCCTCCCTTAACCCTACCTCCCATTCCAACCACCCCCCACCCCCCGTGCAAGCACTGACCACCCAATCATCTTTCCTATCCAACATCTATCGTCCTGATCACCCCTCTTTCTTTTTTTATGTTTGTTACTCTCTTGTAACACCCCTAATTTTCGGCACTTACTGACATTATTGTGTTGCAAGTGCCGTAAAACTCGTACTAAAACTAAAACCGTGCAAGCACCGCCCATCCAACCATCTGTCCCTTACCCCC
>NW_004797516.1:996498-1004577 GCF_000002075.1 Aplysia californica | reverse complement strand
TGTGTGTGCGTATGTGTGTGTGTGTGTGTGTGCGTGTGTGTGTGTTCAGTCGGGAACAGATCACACGGGCACAGAAAACACAAAAAACTTCTCAAATGACCAAAGAGACGAAACAGATCCGCCTTAAATTTTTAAATTAAATATAAACCCCTTTTTACGGATGTAGCGGTTATACATCCTATATATTATACTAACTGAGTACCCATTCGATAAAAGGAGTCAGAAGAATCGATCGTCATGTCATTGTGGAATAAGTGCCCACTGCTTGTGAATGGAAGCCTCACTTGTTTACTATGGCGTGTTAGAAAATTATATCTAAACCAAACTAATGAAAATCTGAAAATTAAACTACAGCGACTTCAGACTCCTTAATATAACCAGAGAGACAACTGTACACCCTTTAAATGGTATGGTTCTGAACAACAGTTTTTTGGGTTTTTTTTTCAAATTCGAAAGTCAAGTGGTTCGGAAGTTTTAGGCAACCAAAGTGACGAACGTTCACAAATATAATAAACTCGCTGGGCCCCCTTTCGATGAAAAGAATGATCGGTGCTTTAATATCAACTAAAAGACATTGGCCTACTATATCTACACTCTACTGGAATGGGGCAACAAATCTTGAGAGATGCAAAAAAATTAGAAGGTCTAGATCTGTACTCTCAAAACAAAATGCGGCTCGCGAAATATCACTTCCGGGTTTTCTAAAATTACAGACACAGAAGCGTCGGCCTGCAAAAGCGATCGGCGAAATAAAGAAATTTAGCTTTTTTTCTGCAAAAATGTCTCAAAACTGAAAAAACCAAGGGCGTCACGATCTGGAGAATATTTTAAAGAATACTTTTTTCGAAAACCGCATGTCGATCGATGCTGCCATTGAAAAGCCTTTTGAATAGCAAAATTCGGCCACCACAAATAGATAATAGATACTAGATGTCCAATCAACTGCTGAGCAAAGACAATGTTGCTATAGAATCTCGAACCATCATACGCAGTAAAATTAAATTAACAAAACGTGTATTTTTCACATAATGCGTGTTGATTTCTGCCCTTTTACGCTTCAAGTTTTTTTAGCGGAATTTCCGGCATCTGTGCGGTAGCCAAAGATTCTCTACTACTAGTAGTGGAGAATCTTTGGTATAGCGGTATATAAATAGACACTTCGCTGTCGCACGCAGGAGACTCGAGTTCGATTCCTAAATGAGTAGGACATTTTATGGAGTATCTTAGAATTTCTGCTGGGATGTTGAAGAACTATCCCTCTTAACCCGAGCTGACCCTGACAGGGGACGGAAAAAGCATTAAATGTCTTCTATTGTTTATTTGTGGTGGCCGAATGTTGCTATTCAAAAGGCTTTTAAATGGCTGCATCTATCGACATGCGGTTTTCGCCAAAAGATTCTTTAAAATATTCTCCAGATCATGACGCCCTTAATTTTTTTTCAGTTTTGAGATAGTTTTGCTGTAATTTTTAAACATCCGCCTGGTTTGTTTATTTCAAGTCGTACTTCCGTTCGATAATATTGCGCATTGTCGCGCAATACTGAGCACTATTTTTTTAAAGTGTGCTACCTAACCTCATGGTTTTTTAAAAAATTCTTGCTTCTACATTCGGCTGTGATCCTTTCGCTTGATGCCCATCAGCGCTTTTTCTGGACTCCTTTGTCAAATTCTTTTTCTTGCTACTGGGAACAATCAACACGCTTCTGTCTCTGTAATCTACTATATATTTGTCAACTTGGAAACACGTGTGTCACTTTTCTCTCAAGATTTATTGCTTCACTCCAGTAGGGTGTGTAAATATAGTAGACCAATGACTTTCAGTTTCAGTTGCTGTAAATGCACCGACTACTCCTTTCATCGAAAGGGAGCCCAGCTAGTTATTTTTAAAATTTAGATACACACAAAAAACTATCAATGTCACCATATTGACAGAGCACCAAACAGTAATTAACGTAGCACTCCGGAACTTACAGCCTCGATAATAGGCAAAATCTCAAATTTCAATTATCATTGAAATTATCACTCGTTTACCAGCTCTTTCAACTTCGCAATGAGAAATTCTGAAGACCCCCTAGCATCCACAGTAAACGTGTCCATGTATACGTCATGACACAAGAACATCCGATCAAAACTCGTAAAATTACAGAGAAATTGTGCATACGTCAACACCACAAAAATATTTCTGGAGGATATAAGTTTTCTTTTTATATTATCTGAATGGTCGCAACTCACTTCTTATTAATTGTTGTATTTTCCCATCACAAAACGTTTTTAATTTGCCTTATTCATTGTGCACATGAAGTGCTAAGAAAAATAACGATACAATTAATAGCGTTTTAGCGTCACCGTGTATGATAGGGTTCAACGAAGCTGAGCCTTTTCTGGTTGTATATCTTTTACTTCTACATAAACTAAATACTTTTGATCATTTAGGAGGCAGTCTGTTTAAGATTAGATGCACCACAAAAAGAGCAGGTCACAATAGAAGAAAATGCAGTAGAAGATGTTGAATCCTTTGCTATTCAGGGAATATAATAGAGTGGGGGGGGGGGGGGGTGAAGGGAACAGGATCTGAAACTAAGTTCCGCACCTTAAAGACACAGGCTGCTTTAATATTTGAAAAGGATTTGGAGGACCAGGGATAGCTCGCTCTGAATAAAGCTGAGGATTATTCGACATGGAACTCATCTCAAGCTCACACTTGCATAAAGAGAATCAAGGTATTTTTTAACGAGTGTCTGAGAAAGTTACTGAAGATCAGGTGGACAAATAGGATCACCGGCGTGAAGAGTTCAAAAGAACAAGACACAACCCAGTCAGAGACGAAGTAGGAAGAAGGCGGTGACTGCAGATTGGACATACTTTCACTCTCAGGAAGTCAGGCAGCTGCTTAACAAAGAAAGTGATAGATTGGAAACCAGAGCGTAAATGATCAAGGGGGGAGGTCACGTAAAACCTGGAGAAAAATTACAGAGAATGATGTACAGAGAAGCGGGGTGACATGGAATAACATCAAGAGGGGGCTCGCACCGGACAAGAAAAAGTGGAAAGTGTTCATGGCCTTTTCCCCTATGCTGGATAGTGCTCGAAGATGATGAGGGAGTGAAACAGGAATAGATAGATAGATAGATAGATAGATAGATAGATAGATAGATAGATAGATAGATAGTGTCTTAACGCCCATATGCCTTCAAATTCAGGCTTAACGCAATGGCGTCGCCACTTCGGTTGAGTCATTTGTCTAAAGTGCATTAAAATTTGCAAATCCAACAAGCTGATGTTTGTTTTCTATGCTTAGTTAAACGGTTGTTGTTTGGGTTTTTTTGTTGGTTTTTTTTTTTGGGGGGGGGGTTGTTTTTGTTTTTGTTGTTGTTTGTTTGTTTGCTTGTTATATTGTTGTTTGTAGGGGTTATTTTCTTCTTTTTAAAATGATTAACTGCAAATGCGGCTTTTTTAAAACTCTAACTACAAATATTTTACGTCCACGATAAACGTCTATGCAATGGACTACAAATTTTAAGGTTGCTCTTTTTTGCTGACTGTATCTATTTTTACAATGACAATGACAATCTTTATTCACCTCACAGCGAGATATTTGTCTTGGTCGTTTACAATGGCAGTGGAATGATAAAAAGGTCTGGTGCACGCACGCAGACACCCAACAAGACAGGACATTAGTATATGAATTAAATGTTTTATGAGCTGAAACAACCCGCTCCGCAAAACATTCTCTCTCTCTGTCTCTGTCTCTGTCTCTGTCTCTGTCTCTGTCTGTCTCTCTCTCTCTCTCTCTCTCTCTCACACACACACACACACACACACACACACACACACACACACACACACTCTCTCTCTCTCTCTCTCTCTCTCTCTCTCTCTCTCTCTCTGTGTGTGTGTGTGTGTGTGTGTGTGTGTGTGTGTGTGTGTGAGTATGTGTGTGTATGTGTGTGTGTATGTGTGTGTTTCACTTGTAGCACCGTACGTTCAGTAAACTATCTGCAGTTGTTACGAATGAAATTCTGTTCTTGCTTTTCTGGAAATACATGGACATGAAATGCATCGTTTACTGCAGGTTTTTTTGTAATGTTTTACGGCGCTTGCAACTGCATAAGATATATGAGCGCATTATAACACATAAGTTTGGTAGGAATTTTGAATTTTGGCCGGGTGGCGGCCGAAGCGCACTGTTGTCGATTTTAGGACCTCCAAATAATCTTTAACGTGGACAACATGCACATTGGACCTCGGAGACTTCTCGAATTTATCTGCGAAGGCTCGGTGTGAGATCTTAGCTTCCATACGACTAGGGTTGTGTCTGAAAGACGGTACGATAAGAAGGGGCAAAGGATGATGATGACGATGATGGGTTGCCTCATTTCGCGCATATCCACTTATGCAATGCTCTTTGCGCTTGACAGGAAACATATTATGCAATTGCAAATCAGCTTTATAGCCACCTAGTATTACATACCCGTGCACACACACTCACGCACGCACACGCACACCCATACACACTTACATTATACACACATACGTACATGCGCACATACAAATTCACGACGATCTACAGCTGGGATGGATTCTGTCTAATCGAAATATGTGGAAAATAGAAATGCGTTTAGTTTTTTCTTTAAAATTTCTAGATTTTCTGCTTCTCTGGTAGTTTTTGGAAGCCTATCCCGAACAAGAGGGGCAAAATAGGAAAAAGAGCGCTGGCCAAATGATTTGTAATTTATTTTAGGTTTAACAAGGGTTGTTTTGTCACTTGATGATCTGAGCGTTCTAGGTGGTACATAGGGTGTTAAAATCTGTTTTAGGTAGTCAGGTGATAGATCATGTAAGCACTTGTAGCAAGTTAAACAGATTTTATATATGATACGCTCTTTCACCAGAAGCTAGTGTAGATCTTTTCAAATAGGCGTCAGATGATCATGCTTTAGTTTCTCAGTAATTATTTTGGCAGCAATATGTTGTACTCTTTGTAGTTGTTGAAATTGTTCATCAGGCACGCTAGCGAGTAAGGAAATGCAATAATCAAGCCTTGACAATATAAGTGATATTATTAAAATTTTGGTGACATCAATAGATATATATTTTCCAATGCTCCTTATTTTCTTCAGTTGGAGATATAGATTTTTCATTGGCATATCTTGATCTAGCACTACACCTATTTTTTAAAAATTGTAGTTTAGGTTGATATTTCATGGTCATTGATGTTTATACTGATATTGTCAATTTCATTGCATGCGCTGCTACGAATAAATAATATTTTGGTCTTATCCTCATCTACTTTCAATTTGTTCTTGAACATCCATTTTCTTATATTGTTGATTCATCTGGCGATTCTATCTATGAGATTGTGTACATTGTCAGTAGTAAGGAATCCATACAGCTGTGTATCCTCTGCATACAGATGATAATTGAGGGCATAGAAATTATTGATGAGAGACTTTGAGTGTACATTGTAAAGATGACAGGGCCAAGGACCGAACCCTGAGGAACCCCACACTTTAGAGGTAAAAGATCTGACACTTCATTGCCAATTTCCACCAACATAAATCTATTTTCTAGATATGATTTTAACCAGATTAGAATAGTACCTGATAGTAAAAATGGCTTTTACAATCTCTCTAGGAAACTGTCGTTGTCGATGGTATCGAACGCGGCTGACAAATCAAGTAGAACCAAAACACAGACTTTTTATTATCGATTTCATTTAAAACATTTGATGATACCTTTAAAAGAGCGGTTTCCGTACTGAGGAGTCTTTTATAAGCAGATTGAAAAGGTTCTTCCAAGTCATTAGCCTTTAAATATTGTTGAAGGTGACACAAAACGATTCTCTCCAGGATTTTTTATAAAAAGTTAAGATTGGAAAGTGACCTAAAATTTTTCATGTCGTTTTCATCAAGACCTATTCTTTTAAGTGAAAGTTTTACAATGGCTTGTTTGAAAAGATCAGGTACGCAGTTTCAACATTTCTCCTCTCTTCCAGGAGATGCTTAGTAGTATAAAAACTACAGCTGTTATCAACTGCGAATCTTCGAAACAAAAAAAATATTATAAAGTTAGATCTTTCCATACTGGTAAGATGGAGTTCTTAGAGTTTACTGTTACAATGTATTTCCCTTAGGCCTCTTATCATTATGAGCACAGTGGTAAACGCGAGAATTCAGTCTCACTATGTACAGCACTTGACTGGCACCCAGTTGCCCGAACTTTGACCCTCCAGGGTCACGCTGGTCTCATGGCGTATGCGCTCACAAACTCGAGCACGAGCAAAAACCTCCGTATCGATCTCCTCAGCCTCTCCAAAAAGAGTGTTGTCGATAGATACACCCCCCCCCCCCCCCCCCCCCCCCCCCCCCCCTCCCTCCCTCCCAGCCCCCGCTCCCTAACTTCTACTTGTTCAAGTCTCTTCTCACGCACCCAGTAAACAGAAAAGAGAACGCTAGGTTTGGTAGTAGACTTATAGACGTAGGGCGAGGCAGCAAAAAAAAAGAAAAGGGGAATGAGGAGTGAGGGGCATTCCTCAGGTCTCGGTCGAGCGAGCGCACCTTCGTTCAAAAACAGGCTACACAGCGTTCCCATGACCTGTATGGCTTGACTGACACAATAACACGAATAATTCTCCTTTCGTTCTGCGCCTGCTCAGCATTTCAGTGTGTGGGCACATAAGCTCAGAGCGAGCGAGTATACAGTATACACACACACAACAGTCTGCCGGGACCGATCGACGACTAGTGGCACTTGTTTCACACATGTTTATATGGACATTCTCGTGCGTGAAAACTAGCCCGAACTGGTTTGTGTTGTATTGTGTTCGTATTTGCTAATATGATAATGAGCTTCTTGTTAGACTCTGAGTGACTCTGATCAGATGTTTTCACGTGTGACAAACTGAGGTTTCGATTGCATAAAACCGGATAGGTCCAGTTTTCCACAAGTATTTAAGTTACGTTCACCAGATTTACTTAATTTGTTGTTGCTGGCAATAGTCCAATATATAATATTCTTCTTACTCTTACGAGGCAAGTCAGGATAAGAAAAAAAAAGTAAAGCAAGCAGCCTAATTTCACACGTTTCCAACTCACGATAAGGCACATTAAACGATGTTTCCAAAATGCTTGTTCCACTTTCCGACGTTTTATTCAGATTTGGCGAAACTGGGTACCCGGTAATGAGATGAGATTCAACGACCACATTTTAGGACGTTGTTACCTGATTCAAGCAAAGTATGTGAATAACACGAGCAAAACTGTATGATTACCTGTGATAAAGAGTATTATATATTTTTTTTAAAAACTATTAAGAACCAAAGATGTCCGGAAATGGTATACTTATACTCGAACATTACCCTGTTACCCGAATTCGCCAAATCTAAACAACATGCTTGATGCTTCGATAAACGAATACTTTCCCAGTCTTATTTACCTGTGGTGTCTCCTAGCTTGCATCAGTCAAGATTCCCGTGGAATGCGTACAGCGCTATTTTTATTTAATGTTACTTTCTGTGTTCGGTGCCTGATAATAATACGTGCAAGCTGATTCCAACAAGCTGATCTCATACACTTGTGAGTTTCAGATAACTAAAAAATAATAAATAAAATATGATCCGTATGAATGACGAAGTTATATTATGCTTTATTATTTATAGTTCTGTTGTTTTTTTTTCAGTGTTAATCAAAATATTATGGTCAGTTTTTCATGCCTCGCTGAGGTGTGTTTTGTTTCGTTTGTTTGTGTTGGGGGGGGGGGGGGGGGGGGGGGGGGGGGGGGGGACAGCACCTCATTATTTATACAGTTTGTTCTTTTGTTTCCTTTATCTAAAAAAAAATAAAAAATTAGGGCGCTCAACAACATTCATAGACCCACTATAAAATATGCACATTCGTCTTTCTGATTTGCATCTGGTTTAAAATGTACCACAACACCGCCTTTGTTCTGCTACTGATCGACATAATAGGCATGTCATTGTGCGTGTCAGCTTTGTCATGAAGGAGTTAAACAGCCATACAATTCAGAAGGGGGCTCTCGTGGCCTAGAAGTTAAGGTGTTGGCCTCTCATTCAAAGGTCCC
>NW_004797516.1:993594-995677 GCF_000002075.1 Aplysia californica | reverse complement strand
CACACACACACACACACACACACACACACACACACACGTATAGTATACACACACACACACACACATTCCCACACACACACTCACCACACACACACACACACACACACACACACACACAAACCTACAACTACAAATATAAAAGTGTACGCTCATGCACAGAAGACTGTCCAGGAGTAACTGCAAATGAGACCAACGCGGTCATAAACCATCTATAACGAAGTGCGGCAGATGTCCGAGTCTTTAAATACTTATGCGGGAATCAGCAATAATTATGGTTGACTCATAGACTTGAATTATGACACATTCTAGATTGGGCACGGTCATGGCCGCCACTCTATGCTCTCTACAAAAATGTAGCCGCTCTGATGCAAAGGAGTTTATAATAGGTCTTTGGCTGATGCGCACATTGAACGCGCAAATGTAAGGCAAAACACCATTCTCGCTGTAGATCTCCAGTGTCCGAGTAGCTTCTTCTAGTCGTGTGTGCACGCCCCCTTTCCCTTTTTGTCCATCATTTGCTCCCCCAAAAAGAGTCAAATGGTACGTTTTAGGCTATGGTCAACCAAAATTACGTCAGAGTGCACAGCTTTGGTTATCATAATACAAGTCTACGAGTTGACAAGGGGCCGAATAATGTGTCCTCTTGATAGGGGTTATGTATTGTAAGCAAGAAAATCAGACATTAAAACGGTCAAACATTCGTGACGCAATGTATCGTCCAATATTGCCTGAACCATCGAACCTAGACTACAGCTTTTGCCCAGTGACTTGTGTCAATTTATTTTAACAGATTAACGTTTTTGTAAATACTTTTAGTTGTATTTTTTTAAAATTCCTTAATAAATACAATTACACAATCCAAGTGGGTCGTTTTTCTACAGATTTTAAAAAGGTTACAGCATGTTTAATAAGGAATTTTCCAGAATATTTCCCAAGTGGGTGATTTCTACAGAAACCCAGCTGCCAGCTGAGACTTCTGGTACTCATACATCCCTTCCCAGACAATAAGTCTAAATAGAGTGCGATGTATTAAAGAAAAATTAATTCAGTTGTGCAAAGGTGGGGGGGGGGAGATCTCAGACTAGGCCGATGGATAATTATCCCGAGCGATGTAATCTACTTTTAATCGTGAAAACACAGTCAAGTCCTTGACGATAGCTTTTTTCTTGAAGTGTTTCCTTATAAATGCAGATAATAATATGTCGTCTGCACAGATGTGATTGACTTAGACAGGTGGCCGTTACAGCAGCTTCGACTGTACCCCGGTCTTGCTCCAGTGGGGCGTAGAATTAGCCCAGTTAGTATCCTGCTGGATAATGGTGCAAATGACCGTGTTTCCAATTCCCAAGTGGGTGTTCTTAACTTGTTTTTTCTTTTTAATTCTCCGCCCATTTGTCTCGATCCTTTCGGAGATGGACGTTGAATTCGGAAGTCCCACCTCGTCAGTAACCTTACTTCCTTGAAAAGGGCGTTAAACCTATGCAATGGACAATGAACGAGTACCAATGAATGCATTATATTTTCTACTGTCTTGCCTAATGCCGGTGCGTGATTCTTGACTGATACGTAAAATGTGAGCGGGGCCTGAAACCTAATCGCCCTACCTGGAACAAATGTTCCTTTCCAGCTGATCGATTTCATGACACGGACGTCTGTGGTGTAGCGGTTAGGCGCCTCACCGTCGCACGCAGGAAACCCGACTTCGATTCCCGAGTCGTGAGAATTTTATCGAGTATCTCGGTCTTACTGTTAAGATGTTATATCCCTCTCAGCCTGGATTGGTTCTGACAGGCATGACTGTTCGAAACCCGCCTCCTAAATGATCTGAATTGTGTCGCTGGGGTTGTATAAACCACACATATTCAAAAACAATGACAATAACAATCTTTATTCATCTCGCAGGGAAAAATTTGTCTTTTTCGTTAACAATGGCAGTAGACGTTACAAAAGTTAGACTTAAAGGTGCACTCACGCAAACGCACAACAAGACAGGACATTAGGCCAAGTAAATACATGTCTCACGGGCTGGGACAACCCGCTCCGTAAAACATTTATTCTCTCTCTCTCTCTCTCTCTCTCTCTC
>NW_004797516.1:988379-989760 GCF_000002075.1 Aplysia californica | reverse complement strand
GTGTGTGTGTGTGTGTGTGTGTGGGTGGGTGTGTGTGGTTAAACAGCAAAGCAATGTGCGAGTTTCTGGACAATAAAGATTTATCGAATCTCTTCTAAAAGAAATAAGCATCTCCTCCGGGATGTTTTTCCTTGCACGGTTCAAAAACCCCTTTCAACAACTCTCTGGTTGTACGACATGTGTGTTTATTTAAGAGGTGACGGGAGCTTCGACTTAAATGTTCATCTCCAACAGGACCGAGCTAAGAGGGTGGAAAACCTTGAACCCCACGCCCCCAACCCCAACCCCACCCCCACCCAATCCAACAACACCCCATCCCACCACACGCCCCGCCCCGCGATAAACAAAGTTATTAAAAGGCCTCTTTGGGGAAATAAACCAAGGTCATTTGCATTCCAATAAAGTATGACACCAATTGTAGGCATATTAGAGATCGGAAAGCGCATCATCTGGACATGATTTGTTTGTTTTTGTAAAGTGTTTTACGGCGCTCGCAACTGCATAAGGTCATATGAGCGCGCGGGACACACCTAATATTTTCAGTTGGAAGGAAATTTTGAATTTTGCCGGGGTGGCGGCCGAAGCCTACTCTTATCGATTTTAGACCACCAAGGGATCTTTAACGTTCGCAACTTGCACGAGATTTTTCGAGAAGGCTAGGTGTAGATCTTTCCTACCAGAAGATCAGGGGTGTAGCAGAAAGACAGCAGTAAGAAGGAGCCAAGGAGTAGCAGTAGAAAGGCTGCAGAAAGAGTCGGTAACCCAGAGGAGGGGGCAAAGGAAGTGAGGGGGTGGGGGAAGAAAATGGAAATGAAAGCAGACAACAGAACATTGCTGGAGAGCAGGAAAGGGGGTGAAAGGAGTCAATTGAATGAGAGGATAATTTTTCGGTCGCTACCGGGATTCGAACCTGGGACCTTTGAATGAGAGGCCAACACCTTAACCTCTGGGCCACGAGAGCCCCCCCCCTTTGTCCCCTCTCCTCTGAGCTCTTGACTCTTTCAGCAGCCTTTCTACTGCAACACTGACTCCTCCTTACTGCTGTCTTTCAGCCCTGATCTTAGCACACTTAAGATCTAATACCAAGCCCTTTCGGATAAAGACGAAATAGTCTCGGAGGTTCCCGTGTGCAAGTTGTGCACGTTAAAGATCCCTTGGTGGTCTAACATCGATGGGAGTTCTGTAAGCTTCGGCCGCCACCCGGGTAAAATTTGAAATTAATTCCTACAAACTGAAATCGTTTTATGTTTCGCGCGCACTCATATGACCTTAATATGCTAATGGTTTTAAAAAAAATAATCATTGGCTGCATTGAGCTTATGCAACTGATTCTGTGATCCACAGGGCACCGAGAATCGCGACAGATGGGTGTACCTCCTCA
>NW_004797516.1:980402-988279 GCF_000002075.1 Aplysia californica | reverse complement strand
CCCCTCGGACATGTTTAACGTTTGGTATACGGGACGTTATTCCATTGTTCGCCACCACATTTCGCTACCTCAGAAATACAAAGTTCTATCTGACATGTTAGGGCCGTTATGATTTTGAGTTACTCACACCATGAGGTCAGAAGTCAAAATATGTGAGGCAGCGTGATTGAATCAGGCTCTCGTCAAGTTTTTGGCATGTAGAGTTATTGGTATCATCTTAAAGCTTGTTCAGTTGTCTTTATTTGAATGAAAAAATATCCATTTATCTTGAATACAAGTCGAGATATTTGCGAATGAAGGAGGTGGGGATCAACTGTTTTCAGAGGTAAAATTAGTGAGAAAATGGCTGCCAAAGAATAGTTATTTCCTTAGCTTTAGAGCCCTTGGTAACTGAAAATTTACATTTTTTTCTGCCTTTAATAACGTTTAACTCCACACAGAAATGAGTTCTTTAATGGGCATGAAAGGTGTTGAGCCAAAAAACAAAAATTTGATGAAAATTCTCAAACCTGTGGAAAAATACAAGTTCTTCACTTTGATTATTTTGACGAGAGCCTGATTCCGCCACGCTGCCTCACATATTATGCTATATCTGCTCTATCAAAATTGTAAGATTATTCAGAGTCATTACCAAGATGATGGCGTGAGACAGCTGAACTGGTTCGTCGTATACCACCAGGAGTTGATGAAAACGTGTAGTGTTGAATATTATTTGTGTCGCCTCTAATTTTTAGTTGCTCGAAACCCCAAGCACCTTTCGACGATCCTCACAGAAAAATAGAGTGTTTACGAAGGCGCACGCGTGCTGATACCGGTACTGCGGTATCCGGTTTAAACCGGAGCGCTATCTCCAGACTGAAATAATCGCTTTCACGGATTAACAACATGCGGTATATCTGTTGATAACTGCAGGAAGGTCAAAACTTCGGCCTGCAGTAAGGAAAACTCCAAAGAAAATATTGTCGTGGACTAGCGATGTGACCGGGGTTTTCACGATTACAAGTCGTATGGCTTGACGTATCGTTTAACGACTTATTCAAGGTTCTGAGACCCCCCCCCCCCTCCTCCTCACTCTTTGCCGATATAAAAATGGAATAAAAGTTCTAAATATTATTTCTCCAAATGAATTAAAGTTTCTTTGATAAATTAACGGCCTCTGTGGTGTAGCTGTTAGGCGCTTCGCCTTGCACGCACACCAACTCATTAAGACTTGATCGAGTTCCTTTCGCAAGTGGGAGAGTTTTAATCCAGTAGGCTATCTCGATCTTTCTGCTGGGAAACTTTTTGAATGTTTTATGCCCACATCGGCACAATTCAGATCATCTAGGAGACAGGCATCGACCCTGTCTGCCAGGGCCACCCGGACAGAGAGAGTATACAATATCCCAGCTCAAAGACAAAATAATAAATAATAATATTCTCGAAAAGCTTCTCCCTACATGGGAATTTAACTTGGGTCATCTTCGTGCGACAGCCGAACAATTATTAACCCCTACACCACAGACACCAGTCGGAAGTCTTTGCTGGAGGTCAAAGCAAAGATTGTAGGATCATTAGTCATTAGTCTAAATCACAAGGAGGATAACATATTATGTGTATCGATACCTCGTCTAGCGACAGTCCTTGTGCATGGCTCTAGATTAAAGGTTATCTCATCGACTGGCCAAAGGTATGGTTGACGTGTGACATGGCAAAACTACGAACAGACAACAAATGTTTATGCGCTACATGGCCTTTACCTCTTTATTCACGAGTTGACTGTGGCAGTGGCCTTCATTTTGTGATGTCGTTCCTTTTCCACAGGATTATGGCTGATGAACTTTGTTCTGGACCGAGAATGATAAGACAGTGGCAATAGCAAAACCAAACTACAAAACCTCTGACGCAAAAATAAATAAAAAGGAAAAGAAAGCAAGGGAGAAAAGTTTTGATGTACTCTCTCTCTCTCTCTCTCTCTCTCTCTCTCTCTCTCTCTCTCTCTCTCTCTCTCTCTCTCTCTCTCTCTCTCTCTCTCTCGCGTGTGTGTGTGTGTGTGTGTGTGTGTGTGTGTGTGTGTGTGTGTGTGTGTGTGTGTGTGTGTGTGTGTGTGTGTCGCCTTCTTGGTGAACCTCAACATAAAGTAACATCTTTACTTTAAGGAAGATTAGTGACAACTTTTGGCAATTCAATTGTGGTTTTACAATGGTCTTGTCGATCTGAAGATGTATCTATTGGGAATCAAACTTCATAATCGAGCTCACCTCTGGACCTCAAAATGCCATAGAGCTTATTTCCTGGGCCAGTAATTTTCACGCTCTTTAGCTTAGGCCGGAGTCAACATCCTAAAAAGTATGAAATGCAAATGTTTCATGACGCAGTGGAATCAGGCTCTCGTCAATTTTGGGCATATGAAATGTTTCGTTTGCCTTGTTTTCGTTTTAAAATTACCCTTGTATTTTAACTAGAATTCGATATATATATATATATATATATATATATATATATATATATATTTTAAAAATATTTATGTATGCGGTTAAAGGAGATTGGGGTCACCTGATGTCAGATATTATTATCACAGTTTTGTGACATCCAAAGCTCTTTTTGTTGTTGTTGTTGTTGTTGTTGTTGTTGTTGTTGTTGTTGTTGTTGTTGTTGTTGTTGTTTTAATAGTAAGTGTTTTATGGCGCTCACTACTGCATATGGTCATATGAGCGCGCTAGGCACACCAAACATTTTTAGTCGGTAGCAAATTTTGAATTCTTCCCCGGGTGGCAGTCGAAGCCTACTCTTATCGATTTTGGACCACCAAGGGATCTTGAATGTGCGCGAATCGCACTCGCGCCCTCCGAAATTTTTCGCCCTTGTCCGAGATGGCTAGGTGTAGACCTTACCTATTATACGATCAGGGGTGTGGCTGAAAGGCAGCAGTAAGAAGGAGTCAAAGAGAAGCAGTAGAAAGGCTGCAGAAAGAGTCAGGAGACCAGAGGAGGGGCAAAGGAGGTGAGGGGGGTGGGGGCAGAAAGTGGAGACGAAAGAAGACGACAGAACATTGTTAGAGAGCAGGAAAGGATATGAAAGGAGAAAATTTGAGAGAAGAAAATTTTCCGTCGCTACACGGATTCCAGCCCAGGCCTTTGAATGAAAGGCGGACACCTTAGCTCCTAGGACACGAGAGCCCGCATCTAAAGCCCGACAGTCCTTGAAAACTGCAAATGCACATGTTTTGCGTGCCTTTAATAACGGTTTTCAGTCAATCTTGAATGCAAGTTGAAATATTTGCAAATGAAGGAGGTGGGGGTCACCTGTTTTCAGCAGTAAAGTTAGTGAGAAAATGCCCGCCAAAGATTAGTTATTTCCTTTGCTTAAGAGTCCGTTGTAACTGAAAATTTGTATTTTTTGTGCCTTTAATCAACTTTTTTCAGAAAAGTCCACACAAAAATGAGTTCTTTAATGGGCATGAAAGGTACTGAGCCAAATAGCAAAAATTTGATAAAATTTCACCAACCTGTGGAAAAGAGCATGTTTCTTCACTTTGATTATTTTGACGAGAGCCTGATTCCACCACGCTGCCTCACATATTTATTGAGGACCTCAGGTCAGACGATCGTCTTGGTTTGCCTTGCATAAGTTCGGAGTTTTAATAAATAGGAGAGCCAATATTTGTTACCGTCCTTCGTAAAAGATAACCTATCAAATGAAAGTCATAACATTAACAGGCCAATAGCTCAGCCTTCTGAATAACTTTTAAAAAATAAAGTGTCTAGCATGGTTAACTATAACAATCTCTTCATGTGCTTGTCCCGCCCCCAAATAGTTCCCCCTCCCCCATGGGCGTGGCAGCTCTCATGGACACTCCCGCATCACTCGCTACGCCTACGAGGACGACTTTTACGTCAGGATGATGGTTGACGCCTTCCCTTTGTGGGCGGAGCTACAGAAGGAGGCGGGCGTAGAGTTCTTCGTGTAAGTTCTGTTTTCATTCATTCATTCTCTCTCTCTCTCTCTCTCTCTCTCTCTCTCTCTCTCTCTCTCTTTCTCTCTCTTCTTCTTCTTCTTCTTCTTCTTCTTCTTCTTCTTCTTCTTCTTCTTCTTCTTTTGTTTATTCTTTCCTTTTAAAAAAATGTATTTTATTTTATTTTTTGCTTGATTTTTCACTCGACCGCTAGTTCAGCTATTCTGTCAATTCACATTAATTATGTTCAATGACCAATCGATTGTTGCTTTTTCTCCTTTCCTGTTCGTTCATTAGTTCATCTTTTCTGTAACTCGTGAACGGTAATATGCAAATATTGTTTTCAAATGCTCATAAAAGAGGTCTCGGAATCGATATATATATATAGAGAAGAAAAAAAACAACTAAACCCACTTACTAGACAACCAGACAGACAGTCAAAAAGACAATGCTGGACTCATATACAGACAGAGAAACAAGTATTGTAGATTAACAAGTAGGAATTCAAGTACTTGGGAAAATAGAGGAAACGAGACTGGGACATAATAATAATGATGATGATGATGATGATGATGATGATGATGATGATGATGATGATGATGATCCACGGCCAACATAAAAACATTTTGAAAAAAATCAGACAAAATGAAAGCCTGTTTCCCCGACCCCCCTCTGGTCGAACTACGACAGCCACCTAATCTTGGCAACCTCCTCATTCGCACTAGAGCAGTAACACCCACGTCCTCACCTCCGACAAGCCCATGTATCTCACCTCAAAATTATCCTTGTCAAAAACCTAGATGCAAAACATGTGCTTAATGGTGAACGTAAACTGGACAACCCATAGCACAGTGGTGATAGCTGTGTATATAAGTGTGACCAACTTGGTAGAAGGCCCCCACTTTAAAAGAACAATTTCTCACAGCATCACATGTCAAACCAAAAACGTGATTTACCTCATCTCTTGTAGAGTCTGCCAAACCCTATATGTGAGGCAGCGTGGTGGAATCAGGCTCTCGTCAAAATAATCAAAGTGAAGAAACTGGCATTTTTCCGTAGGTTTATGAATTTTTATCAAATTTTTGTTTTTTGGCTCAACACCTGTCTTGCCTATTACACATTTCTGTGGAAATTTTTCTAAAAAGCGTTTTTTAAAGGCACAAAAATGTAAATTTTCAGTTACCACGGACTCTTAAACTAAGGAAATAACTAACCTTTGGCGGCCATTTTCTCACTAATTTTACCTCTGAAAACAGGCGACCTCCACCTCCTTCTTTCGCAAATATCTCGACTTGTATTCAAGATAAATGGATATTTTTTTCATCAAAATAAAGACAATTGAACAAGCTTTAAGATGATACCAATAACTCTACATGCCCCAAAATTGACGAGAGCCTGATTCCACCACGCTGCCTCACATATGTAGGTCAAACTACTACCACACTAAGAGCTAAGAGCTAGGTTCAATAACCATAGGTACTCAGAACAGAAAAAGGCATGCACACCAGTCGGCCAACATTTCAACAGTCCTGGTCACAATGGAGCCTCCGACCTGCAGTTCAGGGCATTGAAATAGTTCGTAATCCTGCAAAAGAAAAACTAAATCAAAGAGAATCAGTGTGGATTTGGAACTTGGGTTCTCACCAAATCCTCAGTGGTCTTAACATCGACGAGCCACATTTCAGGGACCTAAAATTTGCCACGTAGGGTACCAATCACACTATTTTTAAAGACTATGTTACTATACAACTATTTCTACCTGTTATATAACATCCCAATTGGGAGAGGTGGGTTGTAGGAGTGATAATTGGAGAGCATGAAGAGGAGGGTGAGTTGGGGACGAAGCGGTGCTTAAATATTATGATCAAATTAAGAGCCATTTTCTAAAGGTCACCTCTTCCACAGTAGCAATTTACTCCAAATTTTGATTACTTTTCAAAGTATGCCAAGGGTTCTTCCTTTTCGTGAAATTTTGTTGGCAAGATACTTCAGATGATGGTTTTACTTGCAAAACTTGTTTTCTTACCGTATTCTTCTCGTTACGGTTGTATCACCGCACAATATAAAACGACGCTTAGCAGTTGTAATTTTTATAGAAAAAGATACTCTTATACTTTTAGTTTTCAACTGAATTTTTCTTCTTTTTTTTTTAAGGCAACCGCTTTGCCGAAGCCAGGATGTATTGTATGAAGTTAAGAAATGAAAGACTTAGCTATGGTATATTATGATTATTTTTTCCATGGTTAGCCTCCCAAAGAACTATTTTACTACAAATCAAGATGATCATTTGGTATCGTTGAGAAACTCACTTTGACAAGTATGCAGTATGAAGACAATACACTTTCCCCCCCTTCTTAGACACGCTGTTAGTTCAGTTTGTTGGCTAAGCTGGTGACTGATGACCCCGGTTTGAGTTCTAACTGAGGATCATTTCTTGAACTTGGGCGGTTTTGGGAGCTTTTCAGGTTCCCCACCTACCTGGCCCGGTTCTATCGAAGATTGACAGAGGGGGGCTCTCGTGGCCTAGAGGTTAAGGTGTTGACCTCTCATTCAAAAGCTCCCGGGTTCGAATCCGGGTTGCGACCGAAAAATTTTCTTCTCTAAATTTGTCTCCTTTCACCTCATTTCCTGCTCTCTAGCAATGTTCTGTCGTCTGCTTTCGTCTCCTCTTTCTGCCCCCACCCCTTCACCTCCTTTGCTCCTTCCTCTGGGCTCCAGATTCTTTCTGCAGCCTTTCTTCTGCTACTCCTTCTCTTGTTCTTACTGCTGTCTTTCAGCCACACCACTGATCTTCTGGTAGGAACGATCTACACATTGCCTTCTCGGACAATGGCGAAAAATCTCGGAGGGCCCGTGTGCAAGTTGCGCACGTTAAAGATCCCTTGGTGGTCTAAAATTGATAAGAGTAGGCTTCGGCCGCCACCAGGGCAAAAATCAAAATTTCCTACCAACTGAAAATATTGGGTGTGTTCTGCGCGCTCATATGACCTTATGCAGTTGCGAGCGCCGCAAAACACTTTACAAAAATAAACAAAAGAAGATTGACATAGAATTTAAATCCGGAGGTCTCGCCTCTTATTATAGCCTACACAATGGCGTCCATTGTGTAGCCGTAAATTGGGGTGCTTGGCCGCCTCTCGCAGAAGACCTGTGTTCGAGTCGAGCGTTGGGTGAATTTTAAGCAAACTTTCCATTGGGATGCTAAACAACGTCATCCCTCTCAGCTCCGATTGGCCCTGAGAGAGTCTAAGCCCACCTCCTAAATGCTATCAATCAGGCATGCCAATTAAGCGTGTCCAAGTCGATTCCGAACCTCATCATCATCCGGTGCCTTGCCGACTGGCGTGGGCGATCATGGACCTCCACTTCACTCTGTCTTGCGTTGCAGCAATGGTGTTTGTTGTTCTTGCTGCTCCCAACCATGTTGTCATCTTGTCCATTATATTTTCCCTCTGTCTGCCTCTGCCTCTATTTCCATCAAACCTTACTGTTGTTATAATATTCTCTAACGCTTCTTTCCGCATTGTGTGTCCGAAGAAATTTGCCTGTCGTTTTCTTATATTCGTGATAAGTTGTTTTCTGTAATTTGCTTCAACCAGGACTTCTTCATTTGTTTTTCTAGCTGTCCTTGGGACACGTAGCATGCGAACCTCACGCATGCCAAAGCAGGAGAAAACTAGGTGAAATTGTTTGAAGGACTTAAAAAGGAAACTAAAACTGACATAATAGCATTTTGTCGTTCAAGAGCATTTCATGAGATAAAATAATAGGCTACCTACTACTACTACTACTACTACTACTACTACTACTACTACTACTACTACTACTACTACTACTACTACTACTACTACTACCTATTGCTTTCTGCTGGACCAGGTACTTTTTTTGTTTTTGGCCAGACTATTACTTCTAATGTTCTTTATTTATTAATATCAACTCAGGG
>NW_004797516.1:975553-977701 GCF_000002075.1 Aplysia californica | reverse complement strand
CGGGGGTGGTGGGAATGTTTTGTTGATTTTTGTTTTTCTCTATATTTTGTTTTGTTTTGTTTCAGACTGTGTTCAAACAACTTGGTGGTGTGATACGGGAAGCAGAGCCTGTGACCTCTCTGACCCCCGGTGACCTGGTGAGCGTTGTGACATCACGATCTGTGTACAGAGCGCACAAGGTCGTTATTGCTACCGGACCTTGGACAGACCGTTTTGCCTCTGCTCTCAATGTGAACCTGCCATTAAGGGTATGTGCTTGAGTGTGTGTCTGTCTGTTTATCATGTGTATGTTTGAGTGTGTGTCTGTCTGTTTATCATGTGTATGTTTGAGTGTGTGTCTGTCTGTTTATCATGTGTATGTTTGAGTGTGTGTCTGTCTGTTTATCATGTGTATGTTTGAGTGTGCGTCTGTCTGTTTATCATGTGTATGTTTGAGTGTGTGCCTGTCTGTTTATCAGTGTATGTTTGAGTGTGTGTCTGTCTGTTTATCATGTGTATGATGAGTGTGTGTCTGTCTGTTTATCATGTGTATGTTTGAGTGTGTGTCTGTCTGTTTATCATGTGTATGTTTGAGTGTGTGTCTTTCTGTTTATCATGTGTATGTTTGAGTGTGTGTTTGTCTGTTTATCATGTGTATGTTTGAGCGTGTGTCTGTCTGTTTATCATGTGTATGTTTGAGCGTGTGTCTGTCTGTTTATCATGTGTATGTTTGAGTGTGTGTCTGTCTATTTATCATGTGTATGTTTGAGTGTGTGTCTGTCTGTCTGTTTATCATGACGTGTATGTTTGAGGGGTAGGTTGGTTTGTGAGTGTTTGTTTGTGTGCTTATTTATTTTGTTTGTTTGTTTGTGTGTTTGTAGGTTTATGTATTATTTCAGAATGTATGTTGTGTACTGTATGTCATTGTGTGTATATTTTCTTTTTTGTTTGCTTGTTTTTTTGTTTGCTTGTTTGTTTGTTTGTTTGTTTGTGTTTTGTGTGTATTTTTATGTATGTGTATTATTTCAGAAAGTGTATTTTTTGTGTATGTGTGTATTTATAATAAATATATATTTATATGCATGAACACCCTGGGGTTTGTGTTTGTGCTCGCATTTATTATATATTATAGGTCTTATGTTTGGAGAAAGTGGGTTATGCCTGTTTGTATGCATGTTAAGTGTATGTTTGTGTTTTATGTATGCATGTTAGGTGTATGTTTGTGAGTATATGTATACATGTGCGCTTGTGTGTGTATGTGTGTGAATATGTGTATGAGCGTTTGTATGTACCGGCAAGATCATACTCATATATGTGTATATTATCATAATAATTTATGTGAGTGTGTGCGTGGGGGCTATGTGATTTTTTAATTTTTAGATAAATAGACCTACATATATTTTTAATTTTTTAAAATTTTATTTAAAAATATGTATGTTTGTATGTTGTGCAGCTTGAGTTTGTGTTTGTGCTTGCGTTCATGTTGACGGGGGGTGCGGAGAAGTGCTGTCACAGCACAAATGACCAACGGTAATGGGAATGTTCTGGCATGCACAGGCCTACTGTACTGTATAGGTTCATAAAGTGGTGCTTTAACATAATTTAACTTTTTAAGACTCATTTGTTTGAGTTGAAATTTTAGTTAAAGTGTATTAGCAGATGTTGATGTGTCTTTTTTCACTGCTGTACGCTCGTATGTATATATACAGTGCAGCCTCTATATAACGACCTTCGATATAACGACATCCTCTGTATAGCGACCTGGTGCCCAGATCCCGATTTTTTCTTGATATATCATATCAATAGCAGAAATGTTTGGTTACCTCTCTATTACGAAAACTCTCTATAATGACTTTTTATAATGACGATGATGTTATAGAGAGGCTGCACTGTAAATAATATGTGGCTTAGAAAGTTCTTCCTCGTGTGCTTGAACTGGTTTTCTTGTTTATATTAAATGTTTTTTCATTTGTGTATGAGGTTTTACGCTCAGTCTCAACAATAATGTCATCAATGAAAAGCGCTCTGAACTTATATTTGTATGTAACGGAGAGCTATATAAGTAAGAGGCAGTGTGGTTAAAAATCAGGTGCTTGTCAACGTAATGAAATCAAAGAAATGTATATTTTTCCGCTCTCTTGGCACTTTTTATTGAATTTGATTTTTTGG
>NW_004797516.1:967125-973267 GCF_000002075.1 Aplysia californica | reverse complement strand
AAAAAAAGAAAAGAAAATCACATTTCTTCTGTCCCCACTACACCATCAGCCTGCAATCAGTTGCTATTTGTTGTTATCAGTTATTATTTGTCGTTATCAGTTGTTATTTGTCGTTATCAGTTGCTATTTGTTCTTATCAGTTGCTATTTGTTGTTATCAGTTGCTATTTGTTGTTATCAGTTGTTATTTGCTGTTATCAGTTGTTGTTTGTCGTTTTCAGTTGCTATTTGTTGTTATCTCGACAAAGATAAATTACCGATTTAAGACTGCCTTAAAAATAAAGAAAAAGCAACTAAATTAAGACATTTGTGTTAATATTTGTAGGGTTTTTTTGTGTTTTTTTTTTGGTTATCAGTTGTTATCTCGACAAAGAAAAAAAATACCGCTAAACATTTATATCAAGATGTGCGTGTGATGTTTACCTTTATTTAAGTGTAGACCTATCATTTGCCCTCTCTCACACCAGGTCAGTTGTAAAATGCTCTACCTTTGAAATGGTCTTTTTTGTGTGCTCTTCTATATTAGGGCATTGAACTTATAGAACTCAAACAAAATTTGGGACAAATTGAGTTATTAATATCATCTTGAAGCTTTTTCATTTATCTTGCTTACGGTAAAAAAATTCTCCATCTCTCTTGAACAGAAGTCATACTATTTGCGATTGAAGGAGGTGGGGGTCGCCTGGTGTCAGAGATAAAATTAGCAAGAAAATGGCCGCCAAAGTTAGGTGACATCCACAGCTTGAGAGTCCTTGGAAACTGAAAATTTATATTTTTTCTGCCTTTAACTTATGTTTTTCAGTACAGATCAAATAGAAATGAATTTTTGAATGCACATGAATGGTGCTGCCAAGGAAATATTTTTTTTCTAAAATTGGCCATGGGTAGAAAGAAATAAAGCCAGTTCCTTTGAGTTCATTATTTCGACGAGCGCCTGATTTCCATATTATGATATGTCTCAACATTTTCATTCTTGTCTTCTTTCCTTCATTTGTTCATTCATGTCTTCCTTTGACAATTTCATTCTCCAGAACACCCCGGACAAACATCCGTTCATAGATCGACACCCACAATACCCTAATGTGGTCATATGCGCTGGCTTCTCAGGTACATTATTAAGAGTGTTTCATGTTTCCCTCTAAATGCCCCTTTCTACATTGTTCTCTCTTTCAGTTTCTTATTGCATGTCTCTGTAGATTTTTATCTAGTACAGGGGACTCCACTTAAGCAGAAGATGATAAATTTAATTACATCTCAGGTATGGTTTGCTCTTTAAATCTTTCCTATGAAACTGTGAAACATCTACTATTATTTTCTCTCCTCCTACTTTTGAAATATTTTTAAAACTCTTTTGTAATACAGTGGAACTCGGATTCAACGAGCTTGGGTTCAACGAGCTCGGATTCAACTAGATGATTTTAGGTCAGGCCCGGCGACCTCGTTGAATCCGAGTTCCACTGTATAGTGGAGTCCACTTATAACGTGTCCTGAAATAACAAGAACTCTGTTATAAAGGCTGCTGTGCACTGCGCATAGGCCATATTTATTCAATGAAAAACCTCGCCAGTTGAGAAACTCGTTGGTGATCTAGCGAAACAAAGAATGGGAGAGCCCACGTGTGCCAACAATGAAGGTCGGAGCGAAAGAGTGGGGAGGAAGTTTCATGCGCAGACAAGCAGTTGTGAAGAAGAGCGCGTCGTGTGATAGACCAGCCTAGTCTCACTACTCCGATGCGGGGATAGAGAGGCCATAGTGCTGTGATGGATGGAGCGAACGTATGACGTGCACAAGCAGACAGAACGCACCACAGGTTGTGGTAGGGCGAGGGACAACTCAACGGGCGAGTTATCCCAGAGAACTTTCTTTATGATCACCAACGCCTAACTAGTGTCAACATTGCTAGCGCTAGAGAAAGAAACCTGATTCGATATTTCATCAAGTAAGACCAAGGGGTCATGTTGGGCAAAATCATCAAATAGGGCGATTATAACAAAAATAAATAAACTGAACACCGAACTCATAGACTAGGCCTACTTTATAAATTCCTTTGAATTTATTACTAGATCCCTTATAACGAGAATCCTGCTATAACGGACATTTTGTACCTGTCCCCTCCTCGTTATAACAGGATTCCACTGTACCTGTAATCTTCAGTACTTACACGTCCTAATTGTGTTGCAAGTGCCATAAAACTCAAATGAAAATTTTAACTTTAAAGAGCTAAACCCCTCAAAAAATAAAATCCCCATTTTTTTTCCTATGTTATTTGAGCAAAATTTCTACACCAGTCCTGCAGAGTTTAGTTTAAGCGTAGGCCTACTCTACTGTATGAGAGAGTGAACTTATTTTTTTACATGTACTTCTGTCTGTCTACATCCCACCCCTTGATCTTTGCTGTGGATAAATGTGTCAGTCAGTTTGTTCAAGTCTTCTTCTCGTACCTGCTTTGTCAAGTTTTTCTCTAACTCCGCTCTTTGTTCTTTATAATATATTTTTGGGGTATGCCTGAATGTCTTATGTTTATTCACACAGCAAAATCTTATTATATCCCCCCCCCCCCCACCCCCTTTCCCTTTCCAGGTATAAAATGCCAACAATTATAAATGAGCCTATTTTCTTTTTCTTTTGTTTCATCCATTTTCCAGGCCATGGGTTCAAATTGGCTCCAGCTGTTGGCAAAGCTGTAACTGAGCTAATCTCAGGAAAGACGCCATCTTACAACATGGCTCCCTTCCGGCTGGATCGCTTCTCTCCCAAGTCAAACCTCTGAGCTGCTTCATCAACTGAGACTGAGGGAAGCAGATGGTTATACTGGGTGTGCCTAAGACTTGAATTTATAGATCTAATAGAGTCAAGACGTGGTGGAATCAGGCTCTAGTCAATTTTGAGGCATTTAGAGTTTTTGGTATTATCTTAAAGTGTGTTCATTTGTCTTGCCTAGGATGAAAAAAGTATCCATTTATCTGGAATACAAGTCGAGGTATTTGCGAAAGAAAGAGGTAGGGGTCTCCTGGTATCCGAGGTAAAATTAGTGAGAAAATGGCTTTCAAAGATTAGTTATTTCCTTAGCTTGAGAGTCCATGGAAACTGAAAATTTAAAAATGTTTTGCTTTTTATTAATGTTTTTGAGTAAAACCCACACAGAAATGTGTTCTTTAATATGCATGAAGGGTGTTGAGATAAAAAAAACAAGAATTCAATAAAAAATTCACTAACCTGCAGAAAAATGTCAGTCTCTTCACTTAGATTATTTTGACGAGCGCCTGGTTTCACCACGCTGCCTCACATATCCTCAACCGAGCAATGTCATGGGCGACACTCTTTACTCTCTATAAAAACTTTGCCGCTTTGGAGTAATAAACCATTGTGCACAGATAAAGGGAAAAACGCCAGTCTCCTAAAAGTTGAGTTCCCACCCAAGTCTTCCTTCATTTGGTTCCAAATACAGTCGAATGATGAACTGCTTGGTGTACCACAATTACTTCAGAGTAGGCCTACACTATGTGGGATATTGTTATACAAGTCTGTGGAGTGTACAATGGGTTTTTTCAATCCAGTTAAAAAACAAGGAGCCATTTATCTTACCCAGGTTGAAAAATATTAACAGATAGGCCTACCACCATGTACATGTATAAGAAATTAGAATATGATAACAGTTAGGCAGGATTTTCAGTAGACCATTGTTCAAAGTGGCACCTTTTTTTTACATCATTTCTGGTCTGATTGCTCTTTTCTGATGAATTATTAAGGAATTAACGTGACCTCAATTTAATTCGTCATAATTCACCAAAAAGTTATAGTCGGCAGGATAACCCAAACACATCAGGGATTGACAAATGTCATGTTTTATACCTCTAGAATTCGGGTTAACCAATATTTTAACGAAACATTCAAGAGATATAAGTGATTTCAAAACTTCCATGTTCATGCTATCTGTACCCAACTGTATCAGAATTGTTTTAATACCCAACAAACTCAAATGGATGTTCCTTGAGAGGGCATAAAATTTGCTTTCTTTCAGCTATCCAGTTTTTTTATTTGAAGTCTTTAGTAGCGTCAGGGCTTTGCAAAGTCACCTCCTCTCCCCCCCCCCCTACCCCCCAAAAATGGTCTTGTAAACAGTCATGGCAAATGCTATAGTTAGCACACATATAACATATAATAATCACCTTCATTAACTAGTTACGTATATATCTAATTTGTT
Organism: Aplysia californica; assembly: GCF_000002075.1. Classification (NCBI taxonomy): domain Eukaryota; kingdom Metazoa; phylum Mollusca; class Gastropoda; order Aplysiida; family Aplysiidae; genus Aplysia; species Aplysia californica. Next base: position 969,064 of record NW_004797516.1, on the reverse strand, counting down.
CAACTATCGTATAGAAAATGTGAAGGGGAGAATCTGGGGGCTTCGGACACTTTTTACATTACATAAAGGCTACACCGCTCAGTCCAGATACAATTTAAGCCAAAGAAAAATACGTTATTTGGGCATCACCACTAGCGATATCAGTTTCATGCATCATCACCTTTTAAAACCTGAGTATCATATCTGAGTTACCCTAAGATGTCTGGAACCACCTGCAGGAGAGATAGGACAAACGTGAGGGAAACTTCGGACGAAGAGGGGTGACTTCGGACAGTTTGTTTCATGAATCAAATCTATATTATTTTGAGAGACAAAACTTCAACACAGCATACATCTTTACAGAACCCCCTCTTTTTGTTTAAGGTGTGAAATAGATTTTCACACTCACTGGAAATTGTAGAATTAAAATACCATGATCCAATCATATCTGAGATCTCTATAAACCAGTTCAATTTTTTGCGCATAATATGTACATGTTGACTTGAAATATCTCCTTAATATTTATTATTGTAAAACAAAGCTCAGTGGTGCCCCTAATAACTAGCTAGATTTTGCAGCGAGATAGAAAGTATTCATTTCCATGTTAGTTTCCGAGTCTGTCAAAGTCCAGATTTGGTGGGAGCAAAGCATTCATGAAGGTGCTCCATTTGCTAAGCTATTATTGCTACTTCTCTTTCTGAGCAGTGAACATCGGTTCGAATCCGGGTAAGTGTATTCTTGGACACGGCTCCTGATGAAGAGGGATGGGCAACCAAATCAAATCAGCTATAGTAGGGAACAAAGTCTGCAAATTAAAAACAGTAACTCGAACTTTTCTTTTCAAAAGAATTACAGTGTGGCATTTTGTTTGATATTTTGAAAGATGAAATTCAAATATGCACTGGGGATTCCAATTAGAATAGAAACATAAAAGGATGCCAATGCTTTTAATTTTTATGGCGAACTTGCGGGAGCTGCTTGATCTGGATGAAGAAATGTGATTAACTGAAACTGAATTCCAGTGTTGTTCTGAGTGCATGTGCCATCTAATCTGCCGTAAGCTGACGAAACGCCTTTTTTCATTTTGGCGCGAAAATGTTTTATTTGCTAAATCGATAGTCTGACCTGTTACCCTACATGTGTGAAAAAATTTCAGTGAAACTGACTAGTTTTTGAATAAATTAACATTCAAATTTCGGAAGAACGCCTTTTTTAAATGGTTACGCTTACAAAACGCCTTTTTTAATAGTTTGCCAACAGAACGCCTCTTTTTCGCCGCGGCTGCAAACTTCAAAGGGGTTCTGTGCCCCATCTCCCGTCTCCCAATTCTAACTTATAAATAAGTGCGGCTAAATACATTTCCCTTAAGAGTTCGCCAACACAACACCTTTTTTGTGCCATTAACTATTAAAAAAAGCGTTCTGTCAGCGAACGTCTAAAAAAAAAGGCTATCTTGTTAAAACGCCTTGTTTAAGGCAAAGCTGACAAAACGCCTTTTTTTCTGCAACCGACTGTAAAAAAAAAAGGCGTTTAGTCAGCGAACATCTCAAAAAAGGCGTTCTTGTTAAAACGCCTTGTGTAAGGCAAATCTGACAAAACGCCTTTTTTGTGATTATTTATTTCTCAAAGAAAATAAACAAAATCGTTGTTGTACCTAGGGAATGACATTCGAATAAGGGTGCGAGTTCAAACGTTGATGTACAGGGCAAAGTAGTTGAGATATTGTAAGAAAACCGAAAATCGTTGATTTCTCGAAACTGCTCCGTAAAAAAGGGCGTTTTGTCAGCTTACACATCAGTTTAAATCTAAGTTAGAAGTGACTTGTCTAATCAGTCTGTAGGATGGATGACAAAATAGATTGATATACATGTATAGAACATGTAGGCCTACTCTATGATTCAGTGCGTGTGTGTGTGTGTGTGTGTGCTTGCGTACGTGTGTGTGTGTGTGTGCGTCATGT
>NW_004797516.1:955445-967025 GCF_000002075.1 Aplysia californica | reverse complement strand
ACTATGGAGAACTTTATCATGACATGAAAGATGAAGCATTTAATTTATCCCGAATCTTCAAGAGAAAGTTGTTTTTTTTAAACTTGTGAAAACCATAACTGTAAACTGAGAAACGCGGGGGAAGTTGTTTGTGTTTCGAGCCCACAGTTTTTTATCTTCTAACCCCTCCACTTATTCCTGTTCATTTTTTTGTCTTTCTATGCTCTCCTTTACAGCTCCACAGCATATCTGTCGCCATATCGTAATTTCAACAACCGGTCAGTCATATCGTCCATCATCTCATCATCAGTGTCTATGCATTCTAATCTCACATACTCGTTTCACTACTGGTTGCTTCTTAGGCAAAATTAAACGGTTATGCATTATAGTCCACCGGCATAGTAACTTCATCCTTTCAAAATCATCTTCATCATCGGACCTTTTTGTGTATATAGAATCTGTGACTCCCTTGAGAGAGTCTTCTCAGCGTCAGTCAGAGCGCCACAACTTTCACTTTTCAGGGTATCGTAGGTAAAACGTCTCGGGAACGCTCTGGAAAGTGACCGCAGAAATTCGCCAGTAAATTGGAAAGTGTTCAAGCAACTCAACTTCTGACAGCAAGAAACAATTTCAAAATGGTATCTGAATACTTTTGGAAATTTTGAAAGTGAAAGTGAAAAACGAAAAGGCAAACTTTTTGTTGCCTGCACAAGAACGTGAATCCAGGGTGGTGCGCGGCTTCGTGAAACGTTGTGATATAGTGCTCGCCAAAGAGCAGCGCTACGCTCTGAGTTAATACATTGTATAAAAACAGCGGGCCAACTTGGAGCGCCGAGCTACGAAAAGGTTAATTTTCGTCTCTTCACTGTGATCAATAGATCTTCATGCTGCCCCACTGCGTTGGATTTGAAATGTGGTCTTTGTATGCAATGTCAAGGAGTTTGCGGTAACATCTCATCTCTGTTGTCTGAACCCTTTTTCTCCAATTCTGCTGTCAGTGTCGACGACTCGAAGGCGTACAAAAATATTGAGATGACCATTGAGCGCATGAGTCTGATTTTCGAGTTGGGCGTGATGTTTCTGTCCTTCCAAATTGACTTCAGTTTTGACAGCGCAGCTGTTGTTTGCGCGATTCTGGTGAGAATTTCTGGTCTTGAGCCTTCATCTGAGACGACTGATCCAAGGTATTTGAAGCAGTTGATGGTTTCAAGTTTCTCGCCCCTGACTTTGATGTACACGTTGATGCCATTGATATTAGTATTATTGGTCATTAGTTTGGTTTTCTCGGCACTTATCTCCATGCTGTAGGCCGCTGAGGTTGTGTCCAGCCACTCCACTTGAGTGGCGAGCTCCAGTTCTACTCCTGCTAATCCATCGATGTCATCGGCAAAACGCAAGTTTGTGATTGTCGTGCCTCAAATACTGATTGTTCCATTGTTGTCTTCCAGTGTGTCAGTCATGATACGTTCTACAAAGATATTGAAGAGAGTGGGAGAGAGCAAACAGCCTTGCCTCACCCCGACTGTTGTCTTGAACCTGTCCCCCTTGCTGTCGTTAAGGTAGACTGCGCTGGAGGCCTTGTCATATAGTAGTAGTAGTTGTTTGACGTTGATCAGGTTGAAGTTGATGTTATATTTCCTCATGGTCGCCCATATGGCTGCATGCCAGACCCTGTCGAAGGCCTTTTTAAAATCAACGAAGATATGGTATAGGTTTTGCTGGTGTTGGAGGTACCTCTCGCACAGTATCCTGTTCAACTTACCCGTGCCCGACTGCAGTACGTTGCACAAAATGATCAAACAACTCAGCCAGTTAAGTAATGGGGACGAAGTTCAATAACTTCATACTCCTTGCCGGTGTAGGTTGATCACCTGACCACATAAATCAGGATCATAAAGTTGTTTTAAGCACACACAAAATCTCTGACCCCCATCACTTTGAGTTTGAGTGTGCTTCTTACATTTTCATGAAGTCGTTTCCTTTTCTTTTGAAACCACGCGTTCTTTTAATGTTAGTGTTTTACGCCATCAACACGACTTAGATCATTTAGAAGGCAGGCTTCTGACTGTGCCTGTCAGGGCCAACCCGGGCTGAGAGGGATACATCATCCCAACAGAAAGATTGAGAAACTCGATAAAAATTCTCCCCACTCAGCAATGGGGCTCAGGTCTCCTACGTGCAACAGAAACGCTCAACCACTACACCACAGATAGCAGTAGGGGTTCTATTCCAAGCTGATTATATCCCACATCCATGCAAACAGGCCATTGGAAGAATGAAGAATTCTTTCGGCTGTAAGAGCAGAAAACCGTATGTCTATGTATCCACTTTTTCACCCTCTGCAACCTTCCTCTCTTTTTTGAAAACACTGTTAGCTCGGCTGGTGTTGTGCTGAGCTATGGTTCGAATGACCCCGGCTTCGGAGTCAATACAAGTTAAAAATAAACAACAATCATAGTCTCTGTCATTTTTCTTGATCTTCCTGTAGTCACTGCAACGGAAAAAAATACTTGCTGCTTTTTCTTCTAGATTCTATTTCTAACACCCCTGAGTCATTAACTTATACAAGTAATCTTTATTCACACTATTGTCAAGCACAAAAGACTTCTATCATATTTATATTGAATGTAAACATGACATAATTCTTAAGCAAAGTTCACAATGGTAACATGCACAAAAAATATAAAATAAATGACCTTCGCCCTGGTAGAGACAGGACGAAAAAAAATCGGAAGAACGAAACAGCTTTTTCAACTTTTTGTTTAATAACAAGTTTTTAAAATCAACACATAAATCATAAAAATTTGTTGAAAAAAAAGTGTATATAAACAGGAGATTAGCACAAGCTCACTGATAGTCAGTGTATTTATTCGCACGGCCATATGCCCTGTCTTTGGGATATTTTTTTGCATTTGCAGCCATCTTTTTGAGGACCGCTTTAGGCAAATCAATGTGACATCGTTGTGAGAGGTCAAGGAGGTAGAGAAGTACATCACTTAATTCCTGGCCAACATGTTCTCGCTCTCCTTCAGTCAGCTCTGGAAATGTGAAATTATGCAAAACAGTAAAGGCTTTTTTAGTTTAGTTTCAGTAAAAATTTTACAGCACTTGCAACACAATAAGGTCATATAACTTAATTTAAGTGCCAAAAATTAGAAGTGTTAGTGTTACGAAAGAGTAATAAACACAAAAAAGAAGGAAGAGCGATAAGGACCAATAAATGTTTGATAGAAAAAATGAAGCAAACCACACAAGAGCACCCACCAACCACCCCCCGGGTAGGCTATAGGTTTACCACCTCTATCAACATTATATTAGATTATTTAAGTAGACTTAGTGGGAGGAGCAGAAGGCTATGGAATCAACCATTGCTTGGAACCGTCAGCATCTGCACACTTCGAGATGTTCTTCTTCTGGGGACGGAGCGCTTATGGGAATGCCCCTTGTGCAGTGATGTTGGTCCTTCACACAAATCACAAATAGATTATTTAAGAGGCGGGACCTCCGAGTTTAATATCCATCTCCCAAAGGACCAAGCCAAACAGGAAGTTTGTGTAAAATGCCTTTCCCCAAGGCCAGGAAACAACATCAGACCGAGCTGAGGCTCGAACCTCTGAACCTGAAATCTCACAACTACGGGTCCGGTAGTCTAATCGTAAAGCTACCGATACCACCAGTCAGCTCTGGAGATGGTTTTAGTTGTTGTTTGAATATATTTTAGCGAGAATTTTATGGCACTTGCAACACAATAAGATCATACAAGTACAAGAGCTGAAGATTAGAAGTGTAACAAGAGAGTGACATACACAAAAAAGTAGAAGAGATCAGGACCAATAGATGTTTGATAATTCGATAGGAAAGAAGGAGAGGCAGGACCTCAGAATTACACATCCTTCTCCAAAAAGACTGAGCCAAAATTGAAATTCAAGTAAAGTGCCTTTCTCAAGGACATGTCAGACTGAGCTCAGGCTCAAACCCCAAACCCGCAATCTCACAATCAAGGGTCTAGTCCCTAACTACAAGGCTACCGATGCCATCAGTCAGCTCTGGAAAGAGTTTGCAAATGAAAATTCACCAAAAGTAACAATGCCAATTTCTCATAATCAGTACATACACACAAAAATCTCAACTACAATCTAGCAAGCACATAGTGAAATTGGTGGGAAACAGAAATTCAGAAATCTCTACGTTATGTAGGAATTTCATTTTTATGTAGGCCTACATACAACGTTTTGAATAAAAGAATATACAGTCAGGTTCCCTTAAACCGAACACAGTTTATCCAAAAACATCAGTAAACAGAATGAAAATAGAACCCCCACATTGTTTCTTTGTTATTTGAGCATCTCTCTGAACTGAAAACAAAGCTTAACGTAAGAAAATCCGTTTAAGTAGACTCTGCAAAAGTAAAAAAATTTCAGGACCTGAAAATCTGCTCGCTATAGCCTCCAGCACTTCCATTTGAGACAGTAAAGGATGAAAATGACATGCCCAGGAAAAACGTTAAAACAAAAATAAAAAACACCACAGTCAAAGCCTATCTTTACCTGGGAGTCCCTCACTGACTTCTCCTTTCCACTGACTGGAATAGAAAAAAAGGACATATTACAAAAACAGTGAAGGTTGAAAAACAATCAATCATCCTATGAAAAACATTATTACTTTTTATTTCCAAACAGAGATCTCAAAGGAAAAACAATATGCAGCAGTTTTGTATTATTTTACAGAAATACGTCTTGTTGTCGTGCACACTTAGAAGTAGACAGAAAAAAAATTAAACCATCATTTTATTGGATACATAAATAGAATTCATTCCATTCATGACCTATATCAGGTGGATTGGTGAGTCGTAACCAGGCACAGGTTAGGAAAGGAATAAATTCTGTCCCCAAAAAAAGTTACGCTTTAATTTTAATTGTTTTTTATCACACTGACAGGCTTAGTAAACTTAGTTCGAATTGATAATCTCATGGCAATCACAACAGTCATCAAATGATGCCATCGATTAAAGAGGCTGGCCAAACAGCTTTTCGACAAAGTCAGCTGGAATCTGCAAAGAAAGTATTTCCAGTAAACATTATCTAGAATGTGAAAAACAGATTTGGGTTCAAAATTCAGTTTCAATCATTAAACGTTCTATTTTTAAAAAATTGTTTCAAGTACTTGGAGCTTTGATGCAAGTAAGATGATAATTTTCATAATAATTGCTTATTTGGCAAAATTTATTTAATCAATAACAGCTAGGTCAGCTGATCATAACAATAAATAACAAATTTTAATGCAGTCTCTAAACTCAAAACCCCATCTACTGTTGTGTGCTGCAGCATGATGTGTCACTAGGCAGCAGCATAAAGTAGTTATCCCACTGAATTCCTTCCTAAATAGGATCTGCAAGGATACCCCACCTGACTGCTCATTGTGTGACAGCCAGGAAGAAACAGTATCACACCACCTCTTTACCTTCCCCGCACTTACCAACCTGCGTACGTAGTACCTACATACCTGCCTCCCAAGATATTGGAAATACTTTAAACAGCTACCAAACACAGCTGATAAAAACCTGTAAATCCTTTGCCATATCGACAGGCTGAAGAGCTAGAAGAACCCAGATAAAATAAGTAAAGTATTACGCCATTGATGAATTGTTCAATTTCATTGCTGCTTTTTAAAGTCAAAACATTCGATTTTTAGTTTGCAGCTGCTGTCTTCACAAAGAAAGCAAAGGACTCTTTCATGTGCTCATGCTTTAATATAATATTACGTAAATCTCCATGACACAAAAGAAGACTACTCAAGTACACATCTATATTTTGGGCTCAGAGATGTTGGTAGGAAGGCTATTTATCACATAACACACAAATTAAAAAAACAACTAAATTGATTGGTATATACGAGGGCTGTCCCACGGAAAACCGGAAAAGGTCCATAAAAGCAACAAACTTTGTCCTATTATAATAAAAATGTAACACATTATACCTCAACCTGTGCTTTATTTCTCAATGTAATCACCATCCCGCTGGACACATTTTTCTCATCGCTGGATCAGGGAGAAAACCCCCTCCCTGAAAAATTGTTCATCAATCTTTCACGGCTTCCACGAGGTCTTCGTCGTCGGTGAATCTGTGTCCAGAAATATGGCGTTTCATTGGTCCAAAGGGTGATAATCTGACAGGGCCAAGTCAGGACTGTGAGCGAGGTGTGGCAGAACTTTCCAGCCGAACATTTGGCTCCAGTCTTTCGTAGCATTTGCGGTGTGTGGCGTTACATTGTCATGCTGCAAAAGGACCCAGCTGGACAACCGGCCTGGTCTTTTTCAGCTCACAACCTCTGTCACCTTATCAGGAGTCTGGCAGTATCTGTTAGCATTAACAGTTTGTTCTGGTTCCAGAATGTCAAGAAACAGAACACTCTTAGCATCCCAGAAAATCGTGGCCATGAGTTTCTTAACCGATGACTGAACTTAAAACTTTTTCGGGGGAGGTGAAGACATGTGCTTCCAAACCATTGAATCCCTCTTCGTCTCAGGGGTCTTGTGGTGTATGCAAGTCTCATCACCTGTAATAATGCAACTCAGAAATGCTTACTCATATTGTTGGATGTCTCCAGATGCGTACATGACTCCCATGACAGCTTGGCGACAATGATTTAACAAAATCTGAGACACTTCAACACGTTGCGTCTTGTGGTCAGCTGTCAGCTCTTTCGGGACCTATCGAGCAGAGACCTTTCGATAGTGCAGCTAATCAAACACTATTCTGTGGACAGTCGACTTTGAAATGTTTAGCCACTCTGAAATTTCGCGAATTTTTAGGCGCCTGTCTGTTTGAATGAGTTCGTTAACGCGACTCTTGTTGTCCTTAGTCTTGGCAGAAAAAAAGGTCCTGGGTGAACTTTATCATTGACATCCGTGTATGCCCGGCTTTGAACTTACTATAACTATAACACTCATACTTGTGATTTTGCCAAATACTTTCTCCCCGTAAACTGACTTTATTTCAGTGTGTATTTCTTTGGGTTTGAGACCTTTTGCTGTCAGAAACCGAATGATAGACCTCACTTCTACACTTGACCAATTTTCCAAGTAGGTAGCCATCTTTGGAGAACTGCCGTGTTCGTTTAGTTTGTGCGATGTTCATGGTGCTCAATCGGGAAAGTCCTAAATGACTGTTTTACAAGTGTGCATTTACAGAATGGGAAAATATAATTGAAGTTTTCAAATTACAGCCAAATTTCGGTTTTCCGTGGGATAGCCCTCGTATTTACACTCCATGACGGCTTTAAGCACGGTCATCGGGAGAAAGCATAAGCGTGCTTAATGCCGAAGTGTGCTTGAGTGCGAAGTAGACATCGTACATAATCCAAAGATTTTTAAGTTGAAAATTTCCTTAGTTATTACCCTTTTTTCGTAAGTAGTGGCTGCGCAAAAGTGGGCGCTGTCATTTTTACCCGCCAAGGTAGTTTTTGTTTGATTGTTTTGTTTTGTGGTCGAATCAAAGTAGTTGAGTATCTTTGGTCGAATGGGAAAGGAAAAATTAGTTTAGACGGCCAGTCATGGTACAGCACACTGGGCCTAGGCTTACACACTGCCTGTGCGTACCATTGCCCGCTGTGCTACATTCATTCCACTTCGCGCGTGATACATAATCAGGATTATCGGATAGCGAGAGGCAAAGGTGAAATCGCACTCAGCCTCCCTTTGCCGTTTGTATTTTTTCGTCTGTGTGTAGCTTTGCCCACGGCTGGATCCTATGTCCGTGCGGGCGGCTGTGTGCATCTCTCTGCCTTCCTCTTTGCGCGTGTGTATGTCCATCAATTGCGTTCTTTGTGTTTCACTTAACACACTCACTGCAGCGGTGTAGACTGTGTTCGAACTTCGATGGGTCATCAGGAAAGTATTGACTGTCTTGTAAATGAAGCGTGCCCGAAGCCAAAGTTACCGTGCTTAAAGGCGTGTAATTTATAAAGCAAAAACTCAGTAAGAGCTGTTTAGCGTACTTGAGTCCAAAACCTGCTTTATGCCGGCGTGCTTAAAGCCGGCACGGACTGTATTTGTTCAGATTTGTATGCAAGTGCTCACTAAAAAAAACCTAGCCCAGACAGAATAAGCTTTGGGCAGTTCTATGTATCCTCATTTCTAAATATTATTTCATAATAACTCACAGGCCACCTTTATTCTCACCCAGGGTGAGGATAATCCATGTCTCGCTATCCTCACCCCCCCCCCCTGGTGAGAAATGCTCCCACCCCGGTGAGGGCATGAAGTGAGGACTCCCCCCATGACCTCTCGCAGGCCGATAAATCACCAAGGCCGTAAGTGGGTTGAGAACGAATAATAATAATGTAAAAACATTTTTCGCCTCTCTGGTAAAAAAAAGGCTCACTACCGATACTGAGCGGGATGTGGGACCGCCGCCGGCCGGACCATTCGTTGTTTACACACTTAACGATGGCTTGCCTCTCTGCACACAATACATTATGGTTCAAGGAACAGAGAGCGTGTCGCAAACGAACGCAACGAGACACGAGCACGAGACTATGCTCTTGCACGGCGGTTGAAGGGTTATAAATTATTCAGACCAAATGGGTAAGGGAATTAAATCGTGTTAACTAGTTAATAATTTTTAAGCAATCCAAGCTCTTTTCTTCACTTTCATTTTTTTCCCCTTCATTCTTTCTTTTGCTTTTTCTCTTGCCTCTTCTGTCCCCTTCTTCTTGAACATTTGGAGTTTGGAGCCAAAAAAGAGCCAGAGAGCCAAATGAAATTCTCCAGGCTGCCAGACACGATCCAAAACAGCCAAATTTCTGGGATTTGGCTCCAATTTGACAACCTTGACTGTGACTAGATCTAGATGTCTATTCGGACACCAACACGATCCTGTGGATGTGGAGCATTAGACCCAGTAACATAAGCCCTGATCCCTCTTAGATCATTTCCGGTAAAACAAGACGAAGGGAGTGAGAATAGCGAGACATAGGTTAGTGAGAAAACCACTTCTTCACTTACAAGATTTCCGCTAGTTCTCCAACTTCTCCCACCAGAGCCAGAAGGACATTTCTTGGGCTGTGGAATTGGTCCCAGTTGCGTTCTTTGATGAATTCCATAGACAGCTTTCGCCTGAAACAGAATGGCCATTGAAAATTAATGGATGGACTGTTCAGAATTTCTCACCAGATCTACACCTACAGTTGAAATTGTCTAAGACAGCCACCCATCGTCAAGGAGACATATTAGTTGTCTTAGGTAGGAACATCTTATATGTCATTAGGCCTATATTATTTTTAACGCAAGAAGGAAAATTGAAAATGGGAAATGGCCATTTGTACAAGAGATTGTCTTGGTACCGTGGCCATAACGGTGGTTCAACTGCACTTAATTGAGTAATATTTTACTTTCATTCCTGTCTATTATATGGACGCAATAGCATACTTCTAAATTCTAAATTCTAGTTCATTTTGATTCATTTTCCGCAAATTTTGACTTTACAATATTTTACATTATTCGTCACAAATGATTAGCATATTTGAGATGTCTTTATTCAATCAAAGATAGATCTAGTACATAACAAGATGGGCCACTCAGCCAAAAAAGTGTCCGCAGGAAGTTTGCTCTTTTCTTCAGATGGCGCTGCAGTCTGTTTAGAAGCTCTCTTTCGTTTTTCCAGAAGAAGAATAGGAATAGCACCTCCTTGGGTGCGCAGATCGACTGCAGTTCATCAGCAGTTCGGGTTCGTTCAGTGCGGAGTTTTAGGAGTTTTTTTTAGGAGTTTTAATGACCTCTCGCCTTTCATTCTAAAGTCAAAGTAAACAAAGAAAACAATCACCCTTTCCTCCGGAAGAGTTTTTTTGCCAGCGTAACCAGTTTAAAAAAGCGTTCTTCCGAAATTTATTCAAAAACTTGCTAGTTTCACTTTGATTTTATTAAACACTAGTAGGGTAACTCTCTGTTCGCAAAGGGTGCGCATTTGTGAAGAGGGCGCCACCGAATTTTGAGGACACTTTTTTAATTGGCTCAAAGAGAGAAGTGGCCCCTAGTCTTGTTATGTAAACTCTTTGATTCAATCAATGATACAATGGGCCCAATTGTGTAAAAACATTCTCAGCGTGTTTTTAAAAAAGTGGAGGATTTCGGGGGAGGGAGCATATATATATGACCCTAGACCTAACCTAAATGAATCTGGCCCCCACACCAGGGCAGTGCTACTGCATGACAAAAGTTGTCTTTCTAGGCCATTCCCAAAAGGGGGCTATTAACATGTTCTAATGCACATAAGAATTGTAAATGGGCTGATTGATCAATGGCTTTTAAACTGTGCCGGAACATTAATTAACATAGGGGGAACTGCTGATTTTTTTTTCCTCATCCTTACTATCGTCATTTTTCCTCTTCTCCTTTTGTATGTTTGTCACTCTCTTGTGAACTGCTATTGGGATGCCTTGGTAGTCGAAGCTAGCAGACTTTGTGCTGAAGAGGCTAAAGAGGTGAGCAGAGTAAGCCTGATTCCCCGTTTGGACTTCTCTGCTGACATCCACCCCTTGGGCTTGGCGCATATTTGACCTTTTACTTTTTCCTTTTGCAGTAGCGAGCTCCGTAAAACCTTGCTAAAACACACTAGATTCTTGGTTACAAATGGATCTGGAGGACTGGACGGTTTCAGAGAGGCGTCGTCCCCAGTACTCCTGTACGTATTTCCTCAAAATTAGGAAATTAGTTGATTTGAGATTTTCTTAAAAACAAGTGATTTGCGATGGCTCATATTATTAGAACTAGAATCTAGATCTAGATATGATCTAGATGCCATCATTATAATTAATACAATTTTAAGGAAGAGGCTAGCCGTACTTAATGACGGGCTAGACTGGCAGTCTAGCCGTACTTATTCTTAATATGATGGCTAGACTGACCATTTAACAAAAAATACGGCTAGCCACTTCGAAATTTTAATTAGATCTAGAATTTAGATCTAGATATATAGATCTAGAATCTAGATCTAGACTAATAAAAGTAGAAGCGCCTCCTATACATGTGTGTGTTTTATATACGGCATACGGGTCAAAAAGACTTTTTATCCCCCCCCCCCACGCATTTTCGTGCGGGAGTGAAAGTAAAAATTTACCCTTCCCTTCATAGATCTAGCTCAGTTTTAAAATAATACGTACAAGTCCTCGAGGCTGGTGGAATCACTAAAACGAAAGGAACCACTGCTCTCAGTCTCGCCTCCACCGTCAGCAGCAGCAGAAGCACTCAGAGTGTTGTCAATGTTGTCAACAATGTCGGCTTTCACTCCAACTCCTGTTTTCTCAACATCGTTGGTGTTGCGGTTTTCCGTCTCTGTCTTCAGACGCTTCGGTGACGTTGGGTTGCTCATAATTACAATATATTCTTTGTGAGCTTGATCAGAATAAGAAAATAATATTCAACTTAACACTTCATGACAGTGAGGCAAGTCAGGCAAGGCAACCTCACAAAACCCGCGCGAAAGCGAAAGTTGACGCCATGCCATGAGTTGAGAGTTGACCTTTGGCTTTTGACTCTTGACCCTATATGTTGGTTGACCTCAACTGCCAGGTCGAAGAGGGTCCTTGTCTCAATAATAATAATAA
>NW_004797516.1:948308-953349 GCF_000002075.1 Aplysia californica | reverse complement strand
CCAGACAGACAGATAGACAGAGCGAGAGAGGGGGGGAAAGAGAGACAGGGGGAGAGAAAGAGACAGACAGATAGACAGACAGAGCGAGAGAGGGGAGAAAAAGAGTGACAGACAGAGAGGGAGAGAGATGACAGAGGGACACTTGAGAACGAGTAGTTTTAGTGAAAATTAAACCAATTATGCTTTTAATGACACGGTGATATATTTTTTAAGATCTATAGTGACGAAGTAGTGTATCTGCGTCTATTTGTTTATTGGAATGTATGTTAACTTAAGCCAAAGTCTTACAGTTTATGGCCTAGGGAGGCAGGGGAGTTGCCTAAAATATGCGATAGAAATCACAGGCTTCCTACTTTGTTAAAGGCCTAGTAGCCCAGTGAACTAACTACAGACGGTACTACATTTTCTCATGATATGACTGCATCCCTGTGCATCGCCGTGGCAGCAACTACCGCGCGTAAGTGTTTTCGCGCCCCGCGTCGGGCGAAACGCGAAACAATCCACTCTTGTTTTGGAGCGCCGCCACGAGTGACATCTCTGTTGCTGTAAACCCTCTTTGGTGCAGCCAAAGGAGCTTGTCGTGTCATCCCAGAGAGGAGGGAGGGGGAGAAGTGGATGCACTTTGGTACATGTACATAATATGTACTAATCCAGATTTTCCAATCAGTGTCTAATAGCCTGACCTCTGTCTGGCAATGCGTCGTCTAATCCTCCCCCCCCCCCTCCAACTTGCATGTTGGCTACTTGTAACAGGAACATGACTGAGCGAAAAGTAGGCTCTCATGAGTGCTTGAGCTAGACGTACTGCAGATCTATGTGTTCCTTTTCGAAAATGTTGTAACTGATTACTAGTAGTGGTTAAGCACACAGAGCCTGCTGTAGACAGTAGAGTATGGTGTGCGCTAGATAAATGCTATTATTATTTTCATTAGGCTACCCGCGGGCTAACCCAGATTTCGGGGGTCACAAATCTTGACCTATATCAAAAGTGGGCATTGTCCTATCTATAGGAGAAGTTTGGTTTCATTTATGTGCATATTTGTTTGGTTTTGTAGGGAAAACCATCCTAGTTTTTTTAAGAGAAACTGAATAAGGGGCAAAAACTTGACCTTCAATTTTCTCAGAACAGCATTTTTCGGGTTGCCCCCTGGTGCTTAAAAAAAGCGACCACGTGTAAGCGAGATCCCCATTTAGAACAGGGTTCAATTACTATAACAGGAACATCACGTCGGTCCTGGTGGTCCTGTTGCAGCCAGGGACCACTCTACAATTCATGTCTTATGATGAGCCTTTTTTAGATTTAACAACAGTCTGCCCGCCGCCCATCAACTTCCAACTAGACATATCAATATATATGTGAAGGAAGATTTAAGAGGGGGGGGGGGGGGGGGGGCTACACCCCCAAAGTCAAAATTATGGAATTTGAGTTGTAGGCATTTTTAGCTTCCTCAGCCTCTCCTACAACTATTTCATCACATAAGAACCCCCAAAATCGTATTTTTTCCCATACCGGGCATGTTTGTCAACGCTATTTCCTCATGAAGTCACTACTTTATTTTTCTTTATCGGACGTTTTCTCAAAATGCGACTTTTCTCTACTTTTTTTAATAACTCCACCATTTTTCATCCAATCCTCATGAAATTTTCACAGAATAAAAATTTGTCTGTTGAATTTTTGATATATGGAATAGATTTTTGTTGGTGTTGTCTGGAGCGTAAATTTTTACGGATTTTTTGAAAACTTGAATGCTACCTCAGGAAAAAATTCATTAAAAATTTTCTAATTCGTTTTGGAAAAAAACAACAGACAAAGTTTTAGATCTAATGTTTGTGAATATGCATTAAAAAATTATCAATTTCCATGAGCGATAAGTGCGGTATTCATTACGTAAGACATGTCAACAAAATCCAATATGGCCGCCGTATCCATGGAAACGAAACTTTTTCTCAAATTTGATTGCGGATATAAAGACTCCTTACTATGCTTGTTATATGTGTGAAATTTGGTAAAATTCGGTCTCGTATAAGCGAGATAGCCTTCAGGTGTGCCCCCCCCCCCCCCTTAAATGAACTTATGAAAAAGAAAAAGTATTTATCCACAATTTATATAAACAATGCAGAGGAAGACATGATGCATGTGTAGACTTTAGAATTTATTAAGTAAATTTATAAAGAAAACAAAAACAAAAGCTGCAATGTAAAAAATACATTATTTATATGGCACATTTAAAATTGAAAGTTTCTGAATGGATGACTCAACACATTAGATAATTACAACTTACAGCTAACACTAACAATTCACTTCATACCATCCTTCACCCTGTAGCTGTAATCACCCCATTTTTCAAATAAGCTGAAATTCTGAGATAACTGAAAATCATGTAATGAGTCAAAGTGTTTTAAAAACACAACTTAGATCTATCTCTTTGTTGTATGAAAATAATCAGCTCCATAAAAGCCAGTCTAGAACACATGTATAAATAATATAGTAAAACTGATGGGACGTGGACATCTTTTCATACAAATGAATATTTAAAAAACAATAAAATCCTTTCCTGAAAATATGGGGGGGGGGGGGGGGGGGGGGGGGAAGAGAGAATATCAGAGGAAGGCAAGGAAGTCAACAGTTTTTTCAACTTTTGTTTACTCTCGAGCCTTTTATTAAAACCAGGTCTGAAAAATTTGTTCGGAAAATGAAGTTCAACAAGATGAAAGTAAAGGTCATTGATAGTCAGTGTATTTATTTGTCCGGCCATATGCCTTGTCTTTGGGATATTTTTTAGCGATGGAAGATATCTTGTCAAGGACTGCTTTAGTCAAATCAATCCGACATCGATGAGAGAGGTCAATCAGGCAGAGAAGTACATCACTCAATTCCTCGCCAACATGTTTTCGCTCTCCCTCAGTCATCTCTGGGGACAGTTTACGAAATAATACATCAGTCAGAAGTGATTTCCAATGTGTTAAGACTAATAGAGATAAAAAACTCAACTTGTTGTATGTGAAAGCTAATACTCATGGAAACATTAACTAAAATCTATCCGAATATCAAAATCCATGCATCAATGATAATGTCAAAATCTGTAAGAAATTGATAAAAGTCTAATACAGTCAAACTTCGTTATGTCACTGACCATGGGATGGGCAAGAAGTTGGGGGTATAACAGGGACTGGGGTGTTGTAATGGGGTTTTAATGTTGTCTTCTGTTGAATAGCACTAACTGCCCAGGGCCAAGGGAATAGATTTTGTTATGTTTGTTTTAGTAGAGGTTTTACGGCGCTCGCAACTGCATAAGGTCATATGAGCACCAGAAGATTAGAGGTGTCACAAGAGAGTAACAAACATAAAAAAAGAAAAAGGGGAGATAAGGACGATAGACGTTTGATAGGAAAGAAGAAGCAAACCACACCAGAGCACCCGCAAACCACTCACAGATTTTGTTATGACTAGATGAAAGACAATATAATAATGTTTAACATGTATTTCCCTTTTTTCAAAACTTCATGAGATCATAGCCGTCAGGCTTCAAGCATGTAATGATTGCAAGCTCACAGAGTCATGTTAGGGTGGAAAGGAGATTATCACTGCAGAGCTGCCAGGAAAGTGCCATGCACTGTATGTGGTGTGTACCTTTGGCAGCCAGTTCGCTTGTGGTGCTGCGGGGCAAACTTATATTACAGTCAAACCTTGTTATACCGACAGTCCCGCCTATCATAAGGTTTTGCCAATGTACAGAAAAAAACGCCAATATTATATATATATATATAGTATTAGCGCCTTCACATTACCACCCGTTAACTCTCTGACGGGGGCTCTTGTGGCATAGAGGTTAAGGTGTTGGCATCTTATTCAAAGGTCCCGGTTTCAAATCCGGGTAGCGACCGAAAAATTTTGTTCTCTATAATTGTCTCCTTTCACCTCTTTTCCTGCTTTCTAGCAATGTTCTGTCGTCTGCTTTCGTCTCCTCTTTCTGTCCCCATCCCCTTTTCTCCTTTACCCCCTCCTCTGGGCTCCTGACTCTTTCTGCAGCCTTTCTACTGCTACTCCTTGGCCCCTATTACTGCTGTCTTTCAGCCACACCCCTGATCTTCTGTTAGGAAAGATCTACACCTAGTCTAGCCTTCTCGGACAAGGGCGAACAATCTCGGAGGGCCCGTGTGCAAGTTGCGTATGTTAAAGATCCCTTGGTGGTCTAAAATCGATAAGAGTAGGCTTCGGCTGCCACCAAGGCAAAATTCAAAATTTCCTACAAACTGAAAAAGTTTAATGTGTCCTGCGCGCTCATATGACCTTATGCAGTTGCACACGCCGTAAAACACTTAGCCCCCCCCCCCCCCCAATAAATAAATAAATAAAATAATAAAAAATAACTCTGACTTGTATGGTACCAATCAAACTAATGTAATTTTGCCCTGCAATACCGCCAACGAACTGGCCACCAGAGGTACATACTACCCACAGAGCACAGCACCCACTTGATGACTGCTTGACAGCTAAATCTCTCTCACGCGCTAGCTTGTCCCCCCAGCAAAATATCTGGCATCGTCAGATATCAGCCTAATGACCCCAAGAATGGAATATAATTTGTGAAGACTCATATTCAAATCTATGTGACAGGTCTGAACCAGCCCAAGGACAGACAGGGATCAGGTAGGCTACCACCAAAAAAAAGTACAACCACAGGGACTTTTCTTGACACATAATAGTCGAACTTTTGATTTGGTACAAATTTGACACACATACACAGAAAGAAAGAAAGGGGGAGAGAGAAAGAGAGAGAGAGAGAGAGAGAGAGAGAGAGAGAGAGAGAGAGAGAGAGAGAGAGAGAGAGAGAGAGAGAGAGAGAGAGAGAGAGACAGACAGACAGACAGAGAGAGAGAGAGAGAGAGAGAGAGAGAGAGAGAGACAGACAGACAGACAGACAGACAGACAGAGACAGACAGAGAGAGAGAGAGAGAGAGAGAGAGAGAGAGACAGGCAGACAGACAGACAGACAGACAGAGACAGACAGAGAGAGAGAGAGAGAGAGAGAGAGAGAGA
>NW_004797516.1:940808-943308 GCF_000002075.1 Aplysia californica | reverse complement strand
CCCTTTTTTGGGTACAGTGGAGTCCACTTATAACGAGTCCGGAAAAAACGAGAAGTCTGTTATAATGACACTGTTCTAAAACCCCGTTTTTTTCTCTTCTTTACCTTTATAAATAAAATACTGCTATAGCTCAAATCAGACAGGCACGCGAGTCGGTTATAGCGGAATATTGCAGCTACTGTGCGCAGTGCATGGGCCAATTATAGCCTAATGTGAAAACTCGCCAGTTGAGAAACTAGTTGGTGATCTAGCGAAACAAAAAATGGGAGAGCCCATGTGTGTCAACAATGAAGGCCGGAGTGACTGAGTAGGGAGGGTGTGGCATGTGCAGACAAGCAGAACGCATCGCGTGATAGGCCAGCGTAAGCCTAGTTTGAATTATCAAGGCCTACCATGTCTCTTACTTCTCCAATGCGGGGATGGAGAGGTCACAGCAATGTGATGAATGGAGTGAAAGTGTGACGTGCGCAAGCAGATGGAACACACCACAGGGTGAGGTGGGGTGGGGGACAACATAGCGGGCGAGTCAGCCATGAGCCCTTTCTTTCTGATCGCCAACGCTGAGCTGTCAACATTGTTTGCGTTTGAGAAAGAAACCCGGTACGATTTTTGATCAAAAGTAAGACGAAGAGTTCATGTTGAACAAAATCATCATCAGGGGAGATAACAAAAAGAAATAAACAAAACACCAAACTCATAGATTAGACTTACTTTATTTATTATTTTCCTTGAATTTATTACTGGATCCCTTATAACGTGAATCCTGCTATAACACATTATTTCCCATCATTCCTCTCCTTCTCGCTATAAGAAGATTTCTCTATATTATCATTACATTATTATTACTATTATTATTTTATATATTATTATATATATATAATATATTAGGTCTACATTATAATTTATAATAAGTAATAAATAGCAATTGAATAGTGCATCATATAGTCCAGTTCATTTATAACAGCCTGTGTTATTACAGATATATATATAAGTGATAAATCAAGTCTCCGTTTTTTTTCTCTACTATATAAATTAGTGTAAGTTTATGAACCTGGCTATATATATATATAGCCGTTGTTAAAAAGGGTTCAATTTGCGCAGACTTGGATAGCTTTTAAAACAGTGGTCTGGCAGCTTATGAAGTTGCTTTCGATCAGTCAAATTATTAAAATTTGTCTCAACCAAGACATTTTGCCAGTTAGTACGACCGCTTGCCTAGAAACACAAACTTTCAACCCCCCCCCCCTGCCCCCATATAGTGACAATGTTGGGGTCACTGATCGATTCCGTCTCAGTGTCAGCAAGACAGCCCACTGGAAAAGGATCTGCAGCAATCGAATATATATTATAATATAGTAAGCTGAAAGTGCAATGTTACTTGTGATTTTACCTTGATAACGGTTATAATAGGTCTCGCTATATATATAGAATCTAGATCTAGCTTATAGGGAAAAACTGCCGATCCCATCTGTCCTGTTGTATAAAATACTAGATCTAGAATCTAGCTGGGTACCCTGTTTGATGAACGGAATCAAAAGAACCGTTATGTGTGTAAACAACAAAAAGTCCGGGCGGAGGCGGGTCCCACATCCCGCTCAGTAGCGTCGGTAGTGAGCCTTTTTTTTTACTGGAGAGGCGAAAAATGTTTTTACATTATTATTCGTTCCCAACCACATACGGTAAATAAGGGCCTAGGTGATTTTATAGGCCTGCGAGAGGTCGGGGGGGGGGATCCTCGCCTCACGCCCACACTGGGGTGGGAGCTATTCTCATATAGCGTGACATGGGTCATTCTCACCCTGCGTGGCCATAGATCTATAATATAGATCTCTAGATCTAGATCTAAATCCTTAGAGTTTGACTAACAGTAGAATGTTCCCATTCGATAGCACGCTCTGTGCATTTTACACTAGAAGATCTAAATCTAGATCTAGAGATCTAGATCTAGAAATCTAGATCTAGATCTAGATCTAGAATCTAGATCTATATATCACTTCCCCAGAAGACCCTAGGATTTAATAGCTTCATTTCAAAATAATACGTACACGTCTTCTAGGTTTGCAGAATCACTGAAGCAAAACGAATCACTGTTCTCACTGCTATCGCCATGACCACCGGTAGAAGAAGCAGCAGCAGCACTCGGAGTTGGAGTATTGACAACTGTCATTGTCTTCTCAGCATCGTTGTCGTTATCTTTCTCCGTCTTCTGGCGTTTAGGCAACGTTGGACTACTCATAGTTATACGTTTTCGTCGATTTGATGAGAATGCAATAATATTTTAGCCTACACTTTCAAATTTATGCCACCTGAAGCCAGAGGCAAGCAACTTTGAAGTTAATCTAATACTTCGTTTCATGCAAAACCCGAAAGTAGGCCTGGGCAGAAACCGAATAAATTATTCGAATAACCGAATACGAGCCCAAAACTAGGTCTCCGGTTAATTTTTCCAAAAACTAGGTACTTAGTTTCTGATTTTTTAATTTTTTTTTGCTATTGATTC
>NW_004797516.1:937433-940708 GCF_000002075.1 Aplysia californica | reverse complement strand
AACCACGAAAATTATCCCAATCTACTCCCCGTCATCTTTCCTAGTTTAGTTTAGTTTTAGCAGAGGTTTTACGGCACTCGCAACTGCATAAGGTCATATGAGCGCCAGAGAATTAGAGGTGTTACAAGAGAGTAACAAACATAAAAAAGAAGAAGGTGAGATAAGGACGATAGATGTTTGATAGGAAAGAAGGAGCAAACTACACCAGAGCACCCACCGGCCAACCACCCACGTCATCTTTCCTTAGGGAGGGCAAAATTCAAAATCTGCGAATCTGGAACAGAAAGCTAAAATATAGATGTTCACAATACATGTAATACTATCTTATTAGAGATAGAGAGAGAGAGAGAGAGAGAGAGAGAGAGTGAGAAAAGAGAAAGAGAAATTGAGAGAGAGAGACTGAGACAGAGAGTGAGAGAAGAGAGAGAGAGAGAGAAAGAGAGAGAGAGAGAGAGAGAGAGAGAGAGAAATTGAGATAGACAGATTGAGAGAATAGAGAGAGAGGGGGGGAGTAAAAGAGATAGAGTGAGAGATGGGAAAAGTAAAAGAAATAGAGAGAGAGGAGAGAAAGAAAGAAAGAGAGAGAGAGAGAGGGAGAGAGAGAGAGAGACAGAGAGACAGAGAGAGAGAGAGAGAGAGAGAGAGAGAGAGAGAGAGAGAGAGAGAGAGATAGTGTGTGTGTGGGTGTGTGTGTCTGTGTGTGCGTATGTGTGTGTGTGTGTGTGTGTGTGTGTGTGTGTGTGTGTGTGTGAGAGAGAGAAAGAGAGAGAGAGAGAGAGAGTGAGAGAAGAGAGAGAGAGTGATAGAAGAGAGAGAGAGAGAGACAGAGAGAGAGACAGAGAGAGAGACAGAGATTGAGACAGAGAGTGAGAGAAGAGAGAGTGAGAGAAGAGAGAGAGAGAGGGGGGGGGATAAAAGAGATAGAGAGAGAGGAGAGAAATAAAGAGAGAGAGAGATAAAGAGAGAGAGAGAGAGAGAGATAGTGGCTGAGTGAACTATCTCTTGGACCTTCCGGTTACCGGGTACGTAGACCCTGAGGCTACCGGCCCGGTTACCGTGTACGTAGACCCCGAGGCTACAGGCCCGGTTACCGTGTACGTAGACCCTGAGGCTACAGGCCCGGTTACCGTGTACGTAGACCCTGAGGCTACAGGCCCGGTTACCGTATCAATCTCTCTTTCTTTCTCCGTGCCCCCCCCCCTCTCTCTCTTTCTCCCCCCTCCATTTTTTCAATTAAAATAGATAATCTAGCGTTGTCAATTAGTTTTAGGTGTTTGGAAATGAAATTAATGTACTATGGAAGAAGAACAGCCCCCAAACTGTTCATATTTTACATTCAAATTTTTAATAGATCTATGCCAAACAAAAGTTTCCGATAAAGTCGGAGGTAAAAATCACTAAAACAAATGAATATATCTTATTCCTACTTTGGCCAATAGATGTGTGAAAGGCAGTTTTGTAAGTCAGAAACATGTTTTATCTATGGCGAGAAGGAGAAGTATACCAAAACGGTTATGACGTCAAAACGAATAAAAAGCGAGTTCAATTTTATTCATTTTCAAACCGAGTCAGCTAATGAATCGTTTTGAAACCGAGTCAGCTAATGAATCGTTTTGAAACCGAGTTAGCTAATGAATCGGTTTGAAACCGAGTCAGCTAATGAATCGTTTTCAAACCGAGTCAGCTAATGAATCGGTTTGAAACCGAGTCAGCTAATGAATCGTTTTGAAACCGAGTTAGCTAATGAATCGGTTTGAAACCGAGTCAGCTAATGAATCGTTTTCAAACCGAGTCAGCTAATGAATCGGTTTGAAACCGAGTCAGCTAATGAATCGTTTTGGAATGGAGTTAGTTCACTCGGTGCTGAGGGGGATGACCTATCAAGACTGCCCTTTGACAGTCCGCTACTACACGATGCACGACGGACAGCAGTGCCAAATTCAGTTTCGTGCTCAAAAGAATATTTTCCAGAAGTGATTTTTCCCCCCTCTTCATCTTCATAGATCACGTTTGCCACTTCAGACTATAAATAAAATTACTACTAAATTCCATTTCCTGCAATCAGATTTTATGTTAAATAGCTTTGATAGTAGATCTAGTTTTGTTGGAAAGGAGTTTATCAGTTGGTAGGAGCAGAAACACGACACCGCATATTATCAAAACAAAGAAAAAAACTGTTTTAAAAGGGAGGCTGCTAAAGTGATTGCTTGGAAATATAGTAAGGGCAGTGGAAGAACCGTCGGGAAAATCCAACAATAAGCCCCCTCCCCCCGTCCCGTGCGAAAAAACGATTCATTTATTCGGTTATTCGGATTTTTATAGAAACAGGTACCTATTTATTTGGTTTTTTAAAAAGCGAATAATGCCCAGGCCTACTGGGATAATCACGGGATTTGAATTTGACGTGAAGATGGCTTGCAATTGTGATTGGTGCAATCAGAGACGCAATGCTCGTCCGTCACCGTAGTGCGTAAATTTGACCTTGGCCTCTTAGGGCATAACCACCAGCAGAAGGGATTTGTAACTGCTAGCAAATCAGCGCGTTCTAAAAGCTCATGTGACTTTCATTGAGTCGATGGAATCGTGGGACGGTCCAATTCGAACTCGCTGCTTCCTTCTGAACACAGCGAGGGGAAAATAGAAATAAGACATCGTGTTTTATGATACTTTTCAAACTTATGCATTTTTATTCATTCAAATCTAGCTTTTGAGCGTCCAAAAATGTTTCTTGGGTGCAGTTTTGCGTAAAATTATTCACAGTTTTTAACAAATTAAAAATGTTTTCGCTCCTCGTGATCTATTTTCCCCTTGGCTGCCCTAGTTCGGGAATTCGTGTTCAGACTCGTCCCCCTGCCCAATGTTCGATCTCCGACTCAGACCCCACGAATTCGTCGAATTCCGAATCTCGACTTGACTTCGCCCATGCTTACTTTCTCCCGGCTCGCCAAGTGCGTTACACGCTGATAGACTGTTTCACTGCGCTTGCGAGAATCTTTGCACAAAATGCAATGGAATCTTTTCAAAACGATGTTTGAAAGGGAAACGATGTTGGGTAAGATTGAACTTTGGTGGACCCACCATTGAGGGGGGCCGGAACTACTTTTGGGCGTCGTGTGATGCCATGCGCTGGTCCACTGTTCTTCCTTGGCCGCTGCGCGGCCGCGGCCGTAGGCCGCCACGGCGCGCTCTAGGCCTGGGCAGAAACCGAATAAATTATTCGAATAACCGAATACGAGCCCAAAACTAGGTCTCCGGTTAATTTTTCCAAAAACTAG
>NW_004797516.1:929432-937333 GCF_000002075.1 Aplysia californica | reverse complement strand
ATTCGGATTTTTATAGAAACAGGTACCTATTTATTCGGTTTTTTAAAAAGCGAATAATGCCCAGGCCTGCCCGAAAGCGAAAGTTGTTTCTAGTTTTTGCTTGATCAGAGGTTGCCAGGTAGAGAAGCCTGTTGCAAGAAGCTTAGAACTTTTAATCTCCTTGGCCTGTTGTTATCTGTCAACCAGTCAACATAATTGAAGCGTCTCAAAACCACAGAATTCTACACTAAGTGTAGAATTCTGTGCTCAAAACTCAATTTAGAATAAATGATCTTAATCTGAAATGACACCGTTTCCAAACAAAATTAATTTACTTCTTTATTTCATGTAATCACTTGTATAAATTTTAAAGCAGGAAAGAACTACTCACGGGAAAAATTGAACCTTTCGCACAGTATCACGTTATTCAGGTTATTGAAACTTATTGATCGGAGGAGGAAAGGCGGGGAGGGGGTGGTGGTCGTGTAGACAAGAAAAATAGAAATAAAACTTCACATAGGGTTATTCAATCTTTTTATGAGTGCAGATATAGTTAAAGATAACATCACATCAATGTTTTCATCGTGCAATGATAATAATGTTTTGGGGATGCGCCAATATGGCAGTTTCATCCCCTCTCTTTGAGAAGGATTCCCTTTGAGCCTTTGAGCCTTTGAGAATAGCTGATAGTTGTCGAGCTGTCGGTCTTGGACTATTGCAATGAAATAATAATAATAATAATAATAATAATAATAATAATAATAATAATAATAATAATAATATGTTCAATAGGCCCCATAATATCCAAATGTCTTTCCATTTCTACCTTTTGCTTGCTACTGGGCAAACGTTGTTGAATGCCCTTTCTCTTTAAACGTTGAAACAGCTTATAGCGTTTGGATCTATAATATATATTAACAGACCCCATGTATAAACATGTAATTAAATTTCTTTTCTGCCCTTGGGCATATTTGAGCAATCATAGTTGAATGTTTTTTCTGTTAAATGCTGTAACAACTTGAAATCGTTGATATGACAATGACAATCCTTATTCTTCTCGCTGGGAGAAATTTGTCTTGTTCGTTAACAATGGCAGTAGGCATTACAAATGTTCGGTGTACTCACGCATACGCACAATTAAGACATGACATTAGTAGGCCTATATAATGTCTCACGTGCTGGGACAACCCGCTCCGTAAGACATTCTCTCTCGCAGTTGCTGGTACAAATGAATTTCTATACATCTGTCTGTTCTTGCTTTTTTGGAAATGTATCGTTTACTGCGGGGTCGATAGTCGAAATTCAGATATGAGTGGGTGGCTTAATGGTCACTAAGCATTATTTCCGCTTTTTTTAGAACGTTTGTCTTGTGCAGATATTCAAAGTTACTTAGGTCTCTACCATTATTGTTCTTGATTCTTGATGCCTTATCTGCTTGATGCCTTATCTGATCAACTTGTTTATTTTTATGATGTGCTGCCTTTCCGAATTTCTACCCTAGCAAGTGATACCAAAATTTATCAAAGTTTCTATTGTGGTGGTGTAGAATATCTGAAGGATGGATGGATTCAGATTGAAAGACCTAAGTTTTCTCAGAAAGTATACTCTGATTTATCTTTTTAACGGTGTTGTTTACGTGATTTTGCCATGTAAATTTATTGTCGGTTGTAAGACCAAGATACATGTATTTCTATGAATCCGTGATTTCAATTATTTCTAGTTCAATTACGAGGGGTGGGATTGTTGGTTTTTCTCTTTTGAAATAAAAAATAATGTCCTTTGTTTGGGTGGTTTTTTTGTAATTTTTTTTTTTTTTTTTTTTTTTGAGGTTCACTTTCATAAAATTTGAATTTCCCCGTTAAAAAAAACACATGTTTTTTCGAAATACTCTTTTTCATCAAGGTTTATTAATCCAATAATAGCGAGTTCGAATCCGGGTAGCGACCGAAATTTTTTCTTCTCTAAATTTGTCTCCTTTCACCTCATTTCCTGCTCTCTAGCAATGTTCTGTCGTCTGCTTTCGTCTCCTCTTTCTGCCCCCGCCCCCTCTCCTCCTTTGCCCCTTCCTCTGGGCTCCTGATTCTTTCTGCAGCCTTTCTACTGCTACTCCTTCGCTTCTTCTTACTGCTGTCTTTCAGCCACACCCATGATCTTCTGTTAGGAAAGATCTACCTTCTCGGACAAGGGCGAAAAATCTCGGGGGGCCCGCGTGCAAGTTGCGCACGTTAAGGACCCTTGGTGGTCTAAAATCGATAAGAATAGGCTTCGGCCGCCACCCGGGCAAAATTCAAAATTTCCTACCAACTGAAAATATTAAAACTCCTATAGTAGCTAAAAGTGAAACGGGAGAGACAGTAAAAGACAGATAAACAGTTCTATAAGTGAAACACGTATGTATACGCCTTTTATTGTTTTTGTTTTTGTGTTTTTTAAATCTAGATTCTAGCAACTTAGTTGCGTGGCGACCAAATGGCCAGGGCTGGGGTGTTATTTTTTTTCAAATCTCCGTATTTTTTATATTTAAAAAGAATGTTTAGATAGAGGCCGTTGTTGGTGTCTCTGTGTGTGTTATGACATAGGGTAGAAATATATTTAAAATTAGTTGAGGTATCTTTCTTTTAGGAGTTAAAGATCTTGGCCCGCTACTCTTTCGGATCTTTTTATTAACCTTTAGATAATTTATATTCTCAATGAACACGACACACGGCACATGAAGGGAGGTATAGAAGTCTTGAAAATGATATGGTAACACTTTAGATTAACTTAATTGTAAGTCAAAATAAGAATGTATTAAGTAAAAAGTACAAAACAAAAATAGCAACATAATAATAGAAAATTTTTAATAGAAAACTTCTAAAAGGAGAAGCAGTACTGATATACAACTTCAACATCACTTTGGTGTCATCGTTTAGACTACAATGTACATGTACACGTGACTCCTTATTTTATGCCACAAAGAGGAGTCTTTTCAAAACAAAACTATAACGTTCATTTTTGTATGAAAATAATCGGCTCTCTATAAACGCAGCAAGTATTGCAAAGTTAGCACACTTACAAGTGTATAATGATTATAAGCAGATACAAACTACCATGTAGTATATTAAAGATCAAAACAACAACAACAACAACACAACAACAACAACAACAACAACAACAACAACAACAGCAGCAGCAGCAGCAGCAGCAGCAGCAGCAATGTTGATAAAGATAGCATCACTGTTAAAATACATGTACTGACTTTTTAAAGTATAATTAAGCCACTGTGCATGAATGAAGTCTACATGTATCAAGCTGGGGACTACATGTTCATGACTTTGGAGCCACATGTTCATGACTTTGGAGCCAACGATATAGAAGTATGTAGAGAGCACGTTGGACGGCACCTTCCTCTTCTGGTTGGGTTGTTGACCCCCGCAGTACAGATACATCACACCTAGGTACAGAAAAGACAAAAACTTCATTAGGCCTATTAAAAAGGATTTTGCTAATACTAACAGCAATACCGCCGAATTCCGACAAAACGCTTTTTTTCCTTTTTGAAGTTTTTGGTGCGGTTTAAAAAAATTAAATTATTTGTTGAATCGAAAGCCTGATCAGATACACCCTGTACTTGTGTGAAAAAAAATTAAAATGAAACTTATTACTTTTTGAATAAAGTAGAATTCGGCTTTCGGAAGAACGGTTTTTAAAAAAACCGGCTACACTGACAAAAAGCCTTTTTTTCTTCTTGAAACTTATTTTAAGGCGTTTTGTCAGCTTAAGGCAGCAATACTCTATGGTGGTCTCGGGCCAGGCAGTGTGATCGACAACGCCTAATTGGCAGTGTGATCGACAACGCCTAATTAATCTTCCTCACTTTAAACTAGAGGTGGACGATTCCGTTGTTGTTGTTTTTTCGGTAACCAAGGATTCCCGATTGTCAAAGCAAAGATAGTACAAGACAAGATGGGCCACTTCTCTCTTTGAGCCAATTAAAAAAGTGTCCTCAAAATTTGGTGGCGCCCTCTTCACAAAAGCGCACCTTTTGCGAACAGAGTTACCCTACTTGAGTTTTAAAAAATCAAAGTGAAACTAGCAAGTTTTGGGATAAATTTCGGAAGAACGCTTTTTTAAAATGGTTACGCTGACAAAAAAACCTCTTCCGGAGGAAAGGGTGATTGTTTTCTTTGTTTAATTTGACTTTAGAATGAAAGGCGAGAGGTCATTAAAATTTTTTTAAAAACTAAAACTCCGCACTGAACGTACCCGAACTGCTGATGAACAGCAGTCGATCTGCGCACGCAGGGAGGTGCTATTCCTATTCTTCTTCTGGAAAAACGAAAGAGAGCTTCAAAACAGACTGCAGCGCCATCTGAAGCAAATAGCATACTTCCTGCGGACACTTTTTTGGCTGAGTGGCCCATCTTGTTATATATTATCATTGATTATAGCAAGTGATGGGATTTCTTCCAATGGCTCTTACGATTTCTTCTTGTGGCTTCGACCCCTAGCCAGCATCATGATGATATATACAGCAATTAGCAGTTAGTCCGACCCCTGCAATTACCCCCGGCGAGTAGTAATGAGTCCGATCCCAGCAATTACTCACAGCGCGTAGCAATTAGTCCCACCCCTGCAATTACTTCCGCCGAGTAGCGATACCTATGACTACTTCCGGCGAGTAACTAGTAGTCCGACCCCTGCAATTCATCATCATCATCCAGTGCCAGATCTGCGACAGACATCGGTGATCATGGTTTTCCATTCATTCCTTTGCTCGGATGCTCTCAAAAAAAGCTACGTTTCCCTGATCTTTCCCTGTCACCCATTTGTTTAGGTTCCCTAAGCATGTTGTTCTGGGCCTACCCCTGCCTCGCTTGCTCTTAATTTTGCCATTGAGCGCTAGATGTTCAAGACCCTTATGTCTATTCAAGTGTCCCAAAAACTGCATTTGTCTTTTCCTGATTGTTTTTAAAATTGAGTGTCCCACGTGGGCTTCATCAAGCACTACCTCATTTGATTTCTTTTCCTTCCACGATACTCTTAACAGTCTCCTAAAGAACCACATTTCTACTGCTTCTATTTTATTTTCACTGTCTTTAGTCCAGCATTCACAGCCATATAGAAGGGTTGACCAAACATAGCATTTCAGGACTTTCATTTTGGTGTTCATTGAGATGTTTCTATTTTTCAGGATTGGGCTCATTTTATTGAAACTAGCCTTAGCCATTGTAGTTCTCCTTTTCATTTCCGTGGAACATTTGGCGTCAGATGTTATCATAATATATCCTAGATATTTAAACTGATGGACTTGTTTGATCTTTTCACCTTTGCTAATGAGATTGCAATTAGGGTTTGCTGCTTTTTTGGATATTACAATGCATTCTGTTTTCTTTACATTCAACAATTATAATCCTCTACGTTCACTTTCTGTTACAACAGTATTTAGAAGCAATTGAAGGTCCTTTTCGGAGCCTGTTATTAAAACTGTGTCATCTGCATACCTGCTGTTATTAATATTTTCTCCATTTACTTTGAGGCCTGGACATTCTTCTATGTTTCTAAGGATTGTTTCACTGTGCATGTTAAAGAGGTCTGGTGACATAACACATCCTTGCCTCACTCCTCGCCTGATCTGCTTATATTCACTGTATTCTCCATTAATTACAGCAGTGTTTTGGTCCCACTACAAATTTCTGATAATTCTTAGATCTTTTCCATCTATGTCTAGCTTTTCCAGTATTTTAAATAGCTCATCATGTCTAACTTTATCAAACGCCTTTGAATAATCTATGAAGCATAAATACAGATCTTTTTGTGCTTCAATACATCTTTCCATTAACATTGTGAAGGTGAATATAGCATTTCTGGTGCCCTTGTCAGGAACAAAGCCGAATTGCGTTTTAGATATCTCTGGTCTTACATTTTTTCTCAATCTTCCCATTATTACTCGCAGCAATATTTTTGTAAAATGACCCATAAGGCTAATTGTTCTATGCATATCACACTCAGTGGCGCCTGGTGTTTTAGGTAAAGCTATAAAAACGGACTTCATGATATCTTCTGGGATCTCACCGCTGTCATAAATAGCATTTAGGAGCTTTGTGTTTATTTCAGTGCCTAGTTCTTCAAGCGCGACAATCACTTCAACTGGAATATTATCTGGCCCTGCGGCTTTTCCTTGTTTCATTTTCTTAATGGCAGCTTGTACATCTGCTTTCAGTATTGGTGGTCAATTTATTTCATTCTTTATTACCGGTTTTTCTCCTCTATTATCTTTGAAAAGTTCTTCTATGTATTCTGACCATCTGTTTAAGACATCCCCGTTGTCCATTAAAAATATCCCCTTTGATCTTATGCATCCTGTATTTGAGCATCCTTTTATCCCACTAACTTCTTTGATTTTGGAATGCATGTATTTGCTGTCTTTGTTTTGGTTCTTCACTATTTGTTGACACTGATAATTTTATCCATGTTTCTTTTGTTTCGTTGCATTTTTTCTTTATTTCCCTGTTTAAGATGTTGTACTTTTCCACATTTGATTTTGCCTTTCTTCTCTCTTCCATTAGTTTTAATATGTCCTGGGTCATCCATTTTTTATTAGCTTTTATAGCTTTCGGGGGGATATTTTCTTCCACAGCTTCCATTATTGAGTCTTTCATTTTCCTCTATAGTTCTTCCGATTTAGTAATGTTTTCCGAGAAGAGTTGCTGGGACCCGAGAAAAATATCAGCCTCACCCAGGATCAACTCAAGAGAGTCCAGTACAAATGGAGTCGACTGTGTATAAAAAAAGTTAGCTCTCATCTCATTTTAGGGCTGATTTCATAAACAGTAAAGCTAAATACTGTTACTGTAGGCCTATGCACTGCTGCTTACCATCTTCAACGAGCCATTGACCATCTCGCCAGAAAGCCATGGACTCTCCAGAGATGGTTATAGACAACATCCTCGTCTGCTGGGATGGGATGAAGACACGAGTGAAGTAAGCCAGCTGCAACTGGGGGACTGGCAAGGTCGTGTCGGCCCAGCTGATGTAGCACTGGACCACCTGTGGAAGTCACAAAGGTGTAGGGTGGAGACATAGGCCGATATTTATAGTAACAGACATGTATTCAAGATAAATGGATACTTTTTTAATCCAAATAAAGAAAAGTGAACAAGCTATAAGATGATACCAATAACTCTACATGCTAAAAAATTGACGAGAGCCTGATTCCACCACGCTGCCTCACATTTCACCTCGGTTGGTGCTGGCAGCAGTGCCGAAGCTCACCCCATTAAACGATCTAAAATTGTGTCGATTGGGAAGTAAAAGGCATGCATCTCTTTAAAAAAATACATCTTTTAAACCTACTCCTCGATGTACAAATTTGAAAAGTTCTACTAAATCAATACTGTTCTTGTGGGTGGTTGGCGGGTGCTCTGGTGTGGTTTTCACCTTCTTTCCTAAGAACCAATTACCATCATTATCTCTTCTACATCTTTTTTGTATTTGTTTCTCTCTTGTAACACCTCATACTTCATCACTTACGTGACCTAATTGTGCTGCAAGTGCCGTAAAACGCTAACTAAAGCAAAGTAAAACAAACTACTATTTTCTGCTTACCTCATCACCATCAACAGGCCCAACATTTGTGACAGCCAGCTGCAGTTCAAGATCGCCCCCTGCGTTGACATTTACCCAACGTAATGTCATAGTGGAGTATACGAACTGGGTGTAGGAGAGGCCATAGCCAAACGGGTACAACGGATCTCCTTTAAAGTAGCGATAAGTTCTCCCTTCCATGGAATAGTTGACCATTGGTGGAATCTAAAAAAATAAAAGGATGCAAGTCTGAGACGTTTTAGAATTTGAAAAAAAACCCACCACCACAAAACGTCTCTCTCTCTCTCTCTCTCTCTCTCTCTCTCTCTCTCTCTCTCTCTCTCTCTCTCTCTCTG
>NW_004797516.1:903491-929250 GCF_000002075.1 Aplysia californica | reverse complement strand
CTCTCTCTCTCACGCACACCCACACTCACACCCACACATTAATACTCACAAACACACACACAAACACCCCCACACACACACGCGCGCGCATACATGTGCGCGCTCAAAAATGAAGAGCTAAACATCAGGTTCGCAATAGATCCAGTCTTTTTCTCTTTGCCCTTTATCTGGTGCCAAATACATCTAGCATGAAATGGAGCGCTCCATGATGAACCGGAAATACGTCAGAGCGCACACTCTGGAATATCATAACACAAATCAATGGCCCTACTTTCATGACGTAGGAAGTCGCTTTATTTCCCCTTAATCAGGTTCTTCTAAAAGTGTGCAATGTTTTAATTGAAAATATGTGTTTCTTATTGACCTGAGAACTGGCTAAGGGCCAAGTGCTGGGCAGTCTGCCTGCCGGGGAAGAATACTGGCCATTGTTGGTCAGTACGTTATACAGAGCCTCGCCTGTGGCCTGAGCGGGAAAGAAACATTCCATGATGGCTGCCACACGGTCAGACTCGTCGGCAAATGTAATGTTGAGAGGGCTGGCCGAGAAGAGAAGCAGGATGATCTGGGCAGAGCCACCTGGGCGGAAACAACAAGGTCAATTAATTAACGGTGTTCAACTCATGACTCATGACAAGGCGTGCATATTTGTTAGGTTAAACATCTCTTTGGATCAAACACTAGTGAACGCTTTATCCGTAAATCGTTGGCAAGCTGTTCTATAGAAGAAAAACACGTTCTAAACCCAGATAGTAAACCTTTTCAGGAGAGAGGAAAAACGTTTCCGCCTTATAACAATATTTCTGTACCAACATTATGTATCATTTCTTTTTTTTTTTTTGACATTTAGAATTTGAATTCCTGCAAATATGTTTTGACTATGCCCAACTGGTATCACAGATTAAAAAACAAACGATTTTGCTCAACTGTTCTCTCTCTCTCTCTCTCTCTCTCTCTCTCTCTCTCTCTCTCTCTCTCTCTCCTACACATTTACTCAATGAAGTGAGGAAAATTCTTGTAAAGTGCCTTTCCTAAGGACACAACGTCGGGCCTGAGCCTCGAACCCCCAAACGCGCATCCTTACGATTACGAGTCCAGTAGGCTAACCACAAGAAGACAAACGACACAGTACACAGGCCTATACTATCTTCACGTCTTCAGTGTGTTGACTCACTGTTGTCTAGTACGTCCAGGAGAAGCTGCTTCTGCTGACCAGCGAGCTCAACATCTGGCCTGTCGTTTCCCTCACGTTCTACAGCTTGACCTGTTACACGTGAAAAAAAAATCATGCAAATACACTGTTTCTGTAATTCGTATAAAATGCTCCATTAAATTTGTTTTCTCACCCCCCCCCCCCCCCCCGCCCTTTCATTACCATCCTATCAATGCAGTATGAACGAGGAAGATGACCATCTTTTCTTAGTTTTAGTAGAGGTTTTACGGCGCTCGCAACTGCATAAGGTCATATGAGAGCCAGAAGATTAGAGGTGTCACAAGAGAGTAACAAACATAAAAAAGAAGAAGGGGAGATAAGGACGATAGATGCTTGATAGGAAAGAAGGAGCAAACAACACCAGAGCGCCCGCCAACCACCCACTTTATCATCTTTTCTTTTATCATTTTAATGGGTCACGAAACTTCACTACCTCAGAATTACAATGTTCCAGATCTAATACGTAGTTTTGAGACATTTGAGGTCAAAATTTTAAGTTTCACCATCAATCTTTTGTTTAATGCAATTCTTTGAATATCTTGATCACGACTCCGATTAATCTTATGATTTTGAAAAAGCAGATAGAGCATTTTTTTTCTGACCCCAGAGTCTCAAACTCAAAATGGCCAAAAATTTCAGAGAGAACTTTGTAACTCAGCGAATTGCTATTTTGGTAATTGTAACGGGTTTATTGCTCAAAGCAATTGTGGAAGTATTTACAACACATCGTGGATCTTCCGTGATAAATACAGGAAAGAAACGTTTTAAAATATGAAATATGTTCGTCCATCAATCAGTCTACCTTCCTCTAGGTCAGTCACTCTGTATTTTGATCTATCACCTTATTTCGATGTTCTCTGAACTTCATTGTCAGTATGTCAGTTACATCCCATGAAATTAAAGATATTTTAAACAGCAAGACTACGTTGGATCTTGTGTCTTACAATATCAAGGCTGTCTATTAATGTGCTAGTACTAGACAACTTGTCTTTCCATTATTATCGTTCTCCAATAAAGCCTGGCGCTGCAAGTGCAAGGGTTTCGCGCCCTTTTCAACACTTAAGGTTGTATCAGATATGGGCCTCCCAATAAAAACAAAATTTTGATGGGACTGAAAATCAGTCTCTAAAACACAGAGCAAGTTAAGAAAAAAACACTGGTCCATGGGGTGCGAATTTGCGTTGCTCGTTCAGCGGTCTAGCATACAGCGTCTGTCCTGACTAATAATAATAATAATAATAATAATAATAATAATAATAATAATAATAATAATAATAATAATAATAATAGATAGCATTTGTATAGCTCATATCCCCGCTCATCAGCAGGCTATATGCGCTTTACACTATATTATTACCTCAGCAGACCATAGAACACTCCGAAACATTCTCAGCTTCCCGGGAAGCATACAGTGCAAACAGCCGATTCAGCGCTCAAACACTTACAAACTGACAAGATCTTTCGCTGTCTATAGCCGGGTACCCATTCCCACCTGGGCAAAGAGAGGAAAATTCGTGTAAAGTGCCTTTCCCAAGGACACAACGTCGGGCCCCTGGCGGGATTCGAACCCACGACCTTACGGTTGCGAGTCCGTAAGCCTAAATGGCATACCCCACATTATTTGTAAAACTAAACGAACTAAATGAATCTCCAAAACCGCACTAAGCACACCGAAAACCCGCTGTATTTTTTGTTATCCGGCGGTACTGCCATCTGGAAAAGACTTCCACAGCCAACAGCATGAAAATCAGCGCTGAGACGACCAAACTGATGTCTAACAACAGCAAGAACATCGCAGCGGACATCCAGGTCAACAACCAGAGGCTTGAGACCGTACACAGCTTCAAATACCTGGGTGCAATAGTGACAGACGAAGGATCAAAACCAGAAATACTCTCCAGAATAGCGCAAACTTCATCAGCAGCAACGACCAAGTTGAAAACCATCTGGAAAGACAGAAATATCACCATCAGATCAAAGATTAGACTGATGAGTTCCCTAGCCAAGTCAATATTTCTGCATGCAAGTGAATCCGGGACCTTGAAAGCAGATCTTGAAAGAAGGATCAAAGCTATGGAGATGAAATACTTCCGAAAAAAATCATTGGAAGGACCTATCTCATACAAAAATCACATCACAAATGATGAAGTCAAACAACGGATAAAAAATGCAATTGGACCATATGCTGACCCTCTAACTCTGGTCAGGAAACGCAAAATACAATGGTATGGACACATCATCCGTTGTTTTCTTTCGCCGTGCCAAGATGATCCTGCAAGGCAACGTCTCGGGGAAAAAAGGAGCAGAGGCAGACCGACGAAGATTTGGGAGGACAGCATGAAGGAATGGACAGACCTGGACCTCAAAGACACGCTCATGAAAGCGGAAGACCGGAAAGGGTGGAGGAAGCTGGTGGCCAAATCTCCCCAAGCGAAGCGACGGACATCCAGTTTGCGGGATAGGTGAAAGTGAAGGTGAAGACTGCCTTCTACCAAGTGATTCGTTTAGCCCATTCTTCTACCAAACAATATTTCCTTCACCAAATTTATATCTACCCTTCACTACTGCCCCTTGTCTTCATGTCTATGTGTCATTGGCTTTTTAAAAATACCTTAAATTGTGAACTCTGACATAATTCCGGTTCATTGCGGAGAACACTATTTGAACTCTCTTATGAACCAAATGAAGGAGGAGGAGAGAAAGGTTACCCTCGCATTCGACAATAGCCAGATTGGTGTTTTGAGTTTCATTTGTACTTTCATGGTAAGCACCAGCGCGGCGAAATCATTACAAAGAGAAAAAAAAAGCAATAACCATAACATCAGTGCACAGTCCAGGTGAGCTAAATGTGAGACAGCGTGGTGGAATCAGGCTCTTGTCAATTTTTGGGCGTGGAGCGTTATAAATTGGTATCATCTTAAAGCTTGTTCACTTGTCTTTATTTGGGTGAAAAAATATCCATTTATCTTGAATACAAGTTGAGATATTTGCGAATGAAGGAGGTGGGGTTCACTTGTTTTCAGAGGTAAAATTAGTGAGAAAATAACCGCCAAAGATTAGTTATTTCCTTAGCTAAAGAGTCCGTGGTAACTGAAGATTTACATTTTTGTGCCTTTAATCAACACTTTTCAGAAAAATCAACCCAGAAATGAGTTCTTTAATGGGCATGAAAGGTGTTGAGCCAAAAAACAAAAAATAGAGAAAAATTCACAAACCTGCGGAAAAATGCCAGTTTCTTCACTTTGATTATTTTGACGAGAGCCTGATTCCACCACGCTGCCTCACAAATTCGTTTGCTATACAAACCTGTGCCCAGAGCAACAAAGACGAGCTCTTTGTCGCTCACAATATCAGGCACGGCGCCCTTGTTGTACTCTGTGCACGGTGTGCCGTCGTTGCACACTTTTGCGTATTTGATGTCAGGATACAGAGACCTCAGGCCGTCCAGGGGCGTTTGGGTGAAAGATCTGTCCTGGTTTGGGGCGTAGTCTCCGAAAATTTGTTGTGCGTTATCAGCCATTGGCCCTATGATCTGAGAAGAAGAAGAAAACGATACAATAGTGATTGATTAACTTTCCTAGTTCTTCATAAAGGGCGGGACATCAGTCATTTGACTACTTTTCCCAACGTTGGATTAGAATAAAGAATTAATGGTCACGTCGAGGAAAGGACGCCAACGATTATTTTCTGCAGCAATTAAAGAGGTGTATTTTATCGGTCTCCGTCTCGGTCTCTGGCTCTCTCTCTCTCTCTCTCTCTCTCTCTCTCTCTCTCTCTCTCTCTCTCTCTCTCTCTCTCTCTCTCTCTCTGTCTGTCTGTCTGTCTGTCTGTCTGTCTGTCTGTCTGTCTGTCTGTCTGTCTGTCAGTGTGTCTGTCTGTCTGTCTGTGTGTCTGTGTGTCTGTATGTGTGTCTGCCTCTCTCCCTCTCTTTCTCTCTCTCTCTCTCTCTCTCTCTCTCTCTCTCTCTCTCTTTCTCTCTCTCTCCCTTCCTTTCTGTCTCTCTGCCTCTCTCTTTCTCTCTCCCTTTGCTCGCGTGTGTCTCTGTGTGTAGCTGTGTGTGTGCAAGCGTGCGTATAATGTTATGTTTTACAATCGTAGACATAGATGTACAACCCAGGGACAAAGGCTGACTTGTTTGACAGGGTAATCAACATGAGATAAAAACAAACAAACAAACAAACAAAAGCAGATAGAGATTAGGTCACTCACGCAAAGATCTCTCCCAATAAGAACATGATTAACAAAACTTGTAATTCGGGACGGCATCACTCACTCGTAAATGAAAACAAATTAATCTTGAATCCGTAATCGAGAAAATATGTAATTAATTATCCATTTTGGGCTAACGCAATACATCAAGTAACTGTCTCAAGATTGTTTAGCAGCGAATTTAACTGAAGACGTGAATACATTGGTGGCGTCGGTGGCCTAGTGGTTAGGCTCTCGGACTCGCAACCGTAAGGTCGTGGGTTCGAATCCCGTCAAGGGCCCGACGTTGTGTCCTTGGGAAAGGCACTTTACACGAATTTTCCTCACTTCACCCAGGTGGGAATGGGTACCCGGCTATAGACAGCGAAAGATCTTGTCAGTTTGTTAGTGTTTGAGCGCTTAATCGGCTGCTCGCACTGTATGCTTCCCGGGAAGCTGAGAATGTTTCGGAGTGTTCTATGGTCTGCTGGGGTAATAATATAGTGTAAAGCGCATAGAGCCTGCTGTTGAGCGGGGATATGCGCTATACAAATGCTATCTATTATTATTATTATTATTATTATTATTATTATTATTATTATTATTATTATTATTATTATTATTATTATTATTATTATTATTATTATTATTAACAGAAGGCAAAGCAGCAAAGATAACAATACTGTAAATGTGTTTTCAATTTTGTTGCACTCAAGGCTGCCATAAGATTATGAGTTGGTTCCACATCTCCCTTTTGACTAGACTCTACCAGACCAAAATTGTTAGCTTACATATTAATCTGGGCTTGTGACTGCTTATCGGAGTGGTCCAAAAGGGGTGGACAGGGTATTTATGTAGTAATACAACGGTTTCAAGCGTTGTGCACACTACTCATTGGTGATTACATAATGTCTAGTTAAATTTATAGACCATACGTCTATGAATAAACTTGACTGGGACGATGTTTCCAAATTAAGAGGAGGGAAGCAGTGACTATCTGGTTATGAAGACGCTTCACCCATGTGACCTCGTGCACACAGCAGACATGCTTCTCCATACACACACCCAGTACTCACAGCAACTTTACTGAAGTCTCCTTTCTTCAAAGGTAAAATCCCTCCTTGATTTTTCAACAACACAAAAGACTTCATGGCGGCTGTGACGGCCAGTACTTGATGTTCGGCCGATTCTATCTGATCCATACTCAGCTGGGCGTACGGGTTGTCCTCTTCCGGGTCAAACTCCCCGAGCCTCATGCGTGTGTAAAACAGCGGCTTGACTCTTTCCCTCACCAACTCTTCTGTCAGTTTGCCCTGGTCAATGGCGTCCACTGTGTAGAGGTATTGGAAAAAGAAGGATTTTAACACTTTAAAAAATCGTGATAAACAGTTAGAGACATTACTAAAGGTCCGAAGCATTCACACTTTTCCCCCTCATGTAGTAAGTGTTTTAAGTCTCTATCAACATAATGTAAATGACTTAGGAGGCGGCTTCAACCCCCCTCCCCCTCCCCCCAAAACATTTTTTCCCAGTTGTCAAACTTTCAAAGCAAACGTTACTTGACAGCATCGTAATTGCATGCATATTAATTATTTATACCTTCGCCATAACTCCAATAATGTTTAAGCACGTGGTGAGCATGAGCAAGCTTTCCAACGTTTAACAACACATAGGGTCAAATACCCCAGGGCTCTAGTATTTGGAGAAGGAGGAGGTGGAGGGGTACAGCAGCACTAGTAGTAGCATTAGCAGCAGCAGCAGAAGAAGAAGAAGAAGAAGAAAAAGAAGAAGAAGAAGAAGAAGAAGAAGAAGAAGAAGAAGAAGAAGAAGAAGAACAACAACAACAACAACAACAACAACAACAATAACAACAACAACAACAACAACAACCACCACAACAACAACAACAACCATAACAACAACAGCCACAACATCATCAACAACAACAACAACAACAACAACAACAACAACAACAGCCACAACATCAACCAACAACAACAACAACACCAATTACAATTCTACATACATATCGACATATAAACCGGCGTTGGTTGATTGCCAGAAAGTTCCAGGTTTGTTCCCGCGTTCACACAGGCTGCTGCAATGTCCACGCTGTCGTTGAGATATTTGTGCGTCCCACCGACACATTCTACGGCACCTTGGTCGCTGACCACATAGCCCTTGAAGTTCCACTCAGTACGTAGGATGTCAGTCAGCAGCTGTTTGCTCGCACAGGCAGGGACACCGTTTACGCTAAATCAAAGGGATGGGGATTTGGGGTTGGGGGGTTATTAACCTTGGTAACTTAAAGATTAGCAATTAACTTCCCTTGTGTGTACGTAGGTCAGAACATAATTATAATTATAAACACGTAATTTATCTTTCCTCTGAGTGAATGATTAGTTCTCTAACTTTCACTACAGATTTTCTTCGTGAGATTGCGAGTTCGGGGGTTCGAGCCTCAGCTCGGTCCGACGTTGTGCCCTTGGGAAAGGCACTTTACACTAACTTCTCACTTGGCTCGGTGCTATCGGAGACGGACGTTAAACTAGGAGGTCCCGCCCCTTAAATAACCTAATAGTGTTGATAGGGGCGTTAAACCTATACCATTTCATTTTTCACAGATTTTCTTTTCACTGCAATCTGTGTTGTATTGGGGAAACTATAGTACATGTATTAAGCATTTTTGTGAGGTGTCGGGGGAAACATTGTACTAAGAAGATATGTACTACATTGGGTTTTTTTAAAGGGCTGGGGGGGGGGGGGGGTGGATATTGTACTAAGAACACCCAAGTGGTGTTGAGGGAAACATTACAATGAGCATATCTGTGCTAAAAAGGGGGAAGCTTTGTAATGAATGTATATTGAGCTGTCTTGGGGAATATATTTCATTCAGTACTCATGTATGTACTGTTTAGAGGAGATATTGTACACAGAACATCTGTGCTCTATCCGGGAGACTGTTGTAATGAGTACATGTATGCTGTCTTGGAGATATATTGTAATGAGTA
This sequence comes from Aplysia californica, assembly GCF_000002075.1. NCBI lineage: Eukaryota > Metazoa > Mollusca > Gastropoda > Aplysiida > Aplysiidae > Aplysia > Aplysia californica. The sequence continues at coordinate 920,841 of NW_004797516.1, read as the reverse complement.
CATGTGTACTGTATTGTCTATATTGTATTGGGTATACCTGTAGTGTATTGGGGGTGTGGGGATGGGGGGCGGTACTGAGTACCGCATTTTCTATTTTTCTGCCTTGCTTAATGTTTGACACTCACCACAGGTTTGCCGCGACTGGTAGGGACTAATAATGAGGCAGCGTGGTGGAATCAGGCTCTCGTCAATTTTTGGGCATATTGAGTTATTGGTATCCTCTTAAAGCATGTTCATTTGTCTTGCTTTCAATGGAAAAATTACCCATCCATCTTCAATAGAAGTGCAGATATTTTGGATTGAAGAAGGTGGGGGTCAACTGGTTTCAGAGGAAAAAATAGCGAGACAATGGCCGCCAAAGCTAGATAAATTGCAAAGTTGGAGAGTCTATGGACATTGTAAATTTATATTTTTGTGCTTTTAATCAATGTTTTTCGGTGAAATCCTCAACGGAATTTGTTGGTAAATGGACATAAAAGGTGCTGAGCCAAAAAACAAAAAATTTAATAAAAATCGCTAAGCATGGAGAAAACTGCTGTTTTCTCCGATTTCATTAATTTGACGAGTGCCTGATTTCACCACGATGCCTCACATTTTTATTATATTAATCGCTAAACTAATGAAGCACGGTATCAACATGCTTCCTGCTACCCCCACCCCCACACACACACTCACCTTTTTCCACAAGTAAATATTCGAATATATATTTTAATATCAGTAAAATAATAGGCTATTTCTAAAGAAAATTTCTTACAACAGAAAAATATTTAGAAAAGCGTTTGAGAGAAAAAGTTCTTAACAAGCAAGTCAGTAAGGGTACCTGTTGTAGCTGCACATGATGCTGTAGGTACCAGCCTGCACACATTTCTTGAAGGCTGGCAAAAACGTCATTCTCCAGTCTGTGTCTGACACCTGATTTTTAGAAAAGTTTATCAATGCACAAAATATCAAACGTAAAATCTGCATTGCGGGATTAAATGAAATGATTACATTTAGTTTGGTGACCATGTCATGAGCACGGTACAAACATTTCTCCCATGTTTGTTGTTGTTTGATTTGTTTTGTTTGTTGTTGTTGTTGTTGTTGTTGTTGTTGTTGTTGTTGTTGCTGCTGCTGTTGTTGTTGTTGTTGTTGTTGTTGTTGTTGTTGTTGTTGTTGTTGTTGTTGTCGATTGCTTGTTTGCTTTTTGTTTTGTTTCATTGGGGGGAGGGGGATCTTTTTTTGGTTCCCCCCTCCTTTTTATTTATTTTCATTTTCTCCCAACATGATGGCACGGCATGGCTGCAGACCAGAGAAACGGACCTTGCGGGCTGTAGTTTGGTGGTTTATCATGGTCTAGGGTATTAGAATACGTTTGTTATCCAGGCATCCGTCCTCCATATTCTCAGCTTCTGACAAATAACATATTTTAAAAAATTGTAATAAGTAATCAATAGTCAAGATAAAGTTGAAAAAATAATGGGGGTTTTGTCTGTTTGTTTGTTTGTTTGTTTGTTTGTCTGTTTGCTTGTTTTTGGTGAAGAAGCACACAATTACTATACAACCACTCGCAGCCCGAGAACTTTGTTATCGTCGCTGAGACAAAATGCCAAATGTCAAAACAAAATTTAAAAAATAACACCCCCCCCCTGCTTCCAAATCACAACAACAACAACAGCAACAAACAGTAACAAACCGCCTGAACTGTTTTCTAAGGACAGATGCAGTTGTCAAAATAAGGAACATACTCAGAGTAATTTTACCTGGGCATCAAAAACAAATCTGGTGACGGGTATGTTCTCAGGACCGGCGTAGGCATCGAAATGTTTGCAGCCAGCACTTGTCATGATGTACTGTGTCCCAGGACCTTTTTGGGTAGGAGTGTGGAGGAGGGCGAGGGGGTAAACGTTTGACTTATTGTTAGAGCTGTTTGAAAGGTAATTCTCTCCTCGAATTCCTAGTGAAAGAGATATTACTAATTCATTGATAAATGGTATCCTTATATCCCAGTAAGAATACATTAAAGTAGGGCCTACAAGATATGTTTTATGTCGTCATTGATTGGCTAGATAGGGGTGTTTATTGTGTATGTATTAATATATTATTTATTATTACCTTGCCTCTTTTTGAAGATCTTATCTTATCTTATCTTATCTTATTGCTTTCAGTCTCCTTCTTAAGGAAAATGTTGCTGTTCCTACATTTAGCCGAAGTTTCATAAACAACAGGGAGAAGAATGATTATTTTAAAATGTTAAGGACAGCCGAAGTCGTGGACCTGTCTTTTGACAAAAGGAAAAGCCGTAGCCACAAAGAACTATATTATACCGACCACCCAACAAAAGATAAGGTAAAAGCCTACAGTGCAGAACATAAATCATTTACCTTTAAGTCATTTCCCTCAACATTTTTTTTTTGGGGGGGGGGCGTGTTTTGACCTAATAAACGAGACTCTCAGTCAACAGAAGATATAAAATGTAGAGCAGCACAGTATAAAAACTGAACTAACTACACGTATTATGGGAGAATTCGCAGCAATAACTCGTCTCACTTTTTATTTGTACAAAATGCCAGAAGAGGTGATAGCTCGTACATTATGTGAAGGGATTTCTCCAGGACCAACTTGATGGAAAGATTATATAATTTACTGGAAATTTCAAGAAAGCAAAAAAGAGGAAGTAAAAGGGAGAGATGAATATCAAACATGCAACAACAAAAAACCGAGTAAGGAGGTCTGAAGAGCGTCGATAAAAAATAAACTTATCTCACACCGAAGCTTTTAACTTTTAAAAACTTTTGTTGATTTTGGTGAACACGCCTGTAATTATTATTGTTACGATATCATTGAACCTACCTTGAATACCTCTGACAAAGTTTTGTGCTAAAACACCAGTCATAAAAGGGTCCTCTCCATATGTCTCCTGTGGGTATCAGAGAACGCAAATATGATGGGCTTTTCAAGTAATTCTATTTTGAAACCTTATAATATGGGTACACGCTCTTTTCAATTTTACTTTATATAATTGAGATGCGCATCTTCGCTTTTGCCTCCAACTTTCATGGGTCATGGAAAAAGGATGGGTGGGCAGAAGCTATAGAACTAAGCCAAACAACTTTAAGTTCATCGGCACTTAATTGCAGATTCATAGACTGTTGCTTGCATCGTAAATCAACATACCAAAAGTGAGATGAGAGACCGTGAATCTGATCTGCTTTAGCTAATATGGGCTGAGAGGGATACAGCGTCCCAGCAGAAAGATCGACATACTCGATAAAAATTCTCTCTACACGGGAATCGAACTCGGGTCTTTTGTGTGCAACGGCAAAACGTCTAACTACTACACCACAGACGCCGGTGAAAAGGAGGAATTTGTAGTACAACACTGAAAAGATCATTTCAGAAGCAAAATCTCGCCTTGTGGATTAAGTTAAGAAAATCCGAGATTGGTTTGTTGTTGTTTTTAAGAACATAACAAAACAACAGAAAAACGGCAAAACAGAGATCTGTTGTATATTTCAATTAACACTTCGTATTGAAGTACTAAACATGATTCACCATCAGAAATTGTTGAACTCTCTTACAGTATGTGATGGCTACCTTTATGATAAAACCCAAGAGAGGGTGGTTAGTTGGCAGGTGCTCTAGTGTGGTTTGCTCCTTCTTTTCTATCAAACACCTGTCGTCCTTATCTTTCCTCCTTTTGTGCATGTTACGTTCTTATAACACCTTGTAATCTTCGAAACGCATATTTATGACCTTACTGTGCTATAAAACTCTAACAAAAAACAAAACAAACATTTGAGATTCTCATAAAAGGAAAATGATACCGTTGCAAGACCCCTCTTTTTAGCTCATTTTTTACATGAAAAAAAAGTGTGACCCATCAGTTTTCATTTTGTCAAGCAAGAATGAAAGAAAAAATTGTGACCCTCCAGTTCTGTAATTGTCAGAAAAGTTAAGAGTGGCTGACCTGGTTCCTGCCCCACCGTGGGTCTCTCATGATGTTGATCACAGGACTGAAGCAGCTAGCGCTGGTGTGGGTGGCAAAGATTCCTCGTTTCACAAAGTCGTTGTGTTTGGCTCTCACCTCCTGGCCTGTAGCGGTGGCCACGCTCATGATAATGTCCGGACTGTCGAGGGATTCGGACAATAAAATTAGTCACTCTTAGCTTTAATCGCTTTTCCCTGTTTTTGTATACACAATGGAAACCACCATTTGACCCACTTGCTCATAATCTTTCTGCATTTATATTATATACAAATGAACGTTGAAAATACCCGCAAAGTCTCAAAATAAAAAACGAAGGTACCCACGTTGACATGCATTAGGGCTGCACTATTTAATAACCGATTAGCCGTAAGTCTTCAGGGTTAAGGGCTTTGATATAGAATGCCTGGCCTAGATCCTGTGCATGGGACACAGGATGAAAGGGGTGGGGGCGGGGTGACATTACAATTTGATGATAGCCACAGTTCAGTACATTAATATATCAATATAATATCGTCAACACTCTCTGTGCCGAAACACAGCGTACGCCTAATACATAGATTCATTAATCTACCACAGGTTTGTATCATACAAGCAAAAGCCATTTTTATATGCATCATCCCAGTGTTTTATGAGATCAGAAACTATTGAATGAGGGGGGGGGGGGGGGGGAGCTAAAAAGAACACCCTCCCCCCCCCCCATAAAACTTAGAGTTCTGGATAATAACACAGTCAAAGCCAAGAGAACAAATTGAAATAAAAGTCGTCTGTTAAGCACCTTTCAACAAGTTTTAAAAATCTAGATCTAGTATCTTGCCGTACTGACGTTTGGGCAATCATCGTTTGACTTTCCAGTCGAATAAAGAAGAGTGACCTTATTTGGGCAACATATGGCCTAAATAAGCTAAACTCTCCTTCCTAACCTTATATAGGCCACATATGGGAGGCAGCGTGGTGGAATCAGGCTCTCGTCAAAATAATCAAAGTGAAGAAACTGTCATTTTTCTGCAGAAGTGTGAATTTTATCAAATTTTTGTTTTATGGCTGAACACCTTTCATGCTTATTAAAGAACTAATTCCTGTGTGGATTTTTCTGAAAAACGTTGATTAAAGGCTCAAAAAATGTAAATTTTCAGTAACCACGGACTCTCAAGCTGAGGAAATAACTAATCTTTGGCGGCCATTTTCTCACTAATTTTGCCACTGAAAACAGGTGACCCCCACCTCCTTCTTTCGCAAATATCTCGACTTGTATTCAAGATAAATGGATATTTTTTGTTCCCAAAAAAGACAAATGAACAAGATTTAAGATGACACCAATAACTTTACATGCCCAAAAATTGACGAGAGCCTGCTTCGACCGCGCTACCTCACATATGGCCTAAATAAGCTAAACCCCCCCTCCCTTACCTTATTTAGTCCACATATATATGGCCTAATAAGCTAGCACCCCATCTGACCTTATGTAGGCCACATATATTTTATATAGAGAAAGAAACTCTCTTCACATTCATCTTCCATCACAGCAGGACATGTAATGAATCTAGAATCAATTTATGGTCCTTTTCTGTTTCAAAATGGTAGCCCAGCTTTTGCACCTCCATGAAGGAAAAATCTGGCCATTGAGATTGAGCAAAATTTTGCGAATTGTGCTTTGTTTTTACAATTTTCATTTTGATTATGATTTATAAGTTGTACACAGAGACAAAACTGTACTTAATGAGAAAGGTGCAAAATTATGAAAGTGGAACGAACTCAGTTGCGTGAAGAAGGTAGTTTGAGCATACATGTGGCCTAAATAATGTTCCGGGGAGGGGGAAACCTATGTTACGTGTTGGGTGGGGGGGGGGTGACTTTATTTAGGCCATATGTGACCTAAATAAGCACTCCCAATAAGGAATGCCTGCAAGGTTTTAATGACATTCCACTGTTTTGACTTGATCTTACATTCGTTCTCTGATGTGTCTTTACAGGTACCTTTTTGATTTTAAAAAAACATGTGTGAAAGAGCTAGGCACTTCACTATTGTGGACAAAAGACCCTTGTCCGATTCCCTGGTGGGATTAAGGGATCTACATTTTAAAGCTCGGGTGCAGAATTCAACTTAGCCAAGGTTGGCCCGAACTGGCAGCGCCACATCTGCTGTCTCTTACCCTTAATGTTCTAAATTAAGTCAACGGGGGTGTGGAAAATTGACAGTTACTTACTATCGCACCATAAACTACCTGAGTCTATAGAAAGACCAATACACTTCATATGTTAAGATGATTTTATACCTCCTTGCTCGATAAATGAAAGGGAAAAGGTATGGGTCCAAGTCCGGACAATTTCTTTCTGCTCCGTAAAGAGACAGCGCTTTAAACACTTTCTTTAAAAAAAGACGTATGTATAATAATATGAAGCCATGTGTTATCGTCAAACAAAAATATGACAAACTAAACGTTCTTGAGAAAGGGTCAACGGCTTTACCTAAAAGTGGCTGCCAGACCAATAGCTTGAGGAAAACCGGTTGCATTTTCCACAGCTCCTGCGTCTCCCCTCAGACATTCGGTGTCCCAGTTGTAGGCTCCAATGCCTGTAAACACAAACAAGTCATACAGACATATAGATACATATGTTGTGACATAGCAAGGATGCAAAGGACTAGAATCCTCAGATAAACGCATTGTTGAGAGGCGGTTTGTAAATTTATTTGTTTGTTTGATTGTTTGTTTGTTTGTTTGTTGTTATAGCGGCACCATTAATACGTTTACTGTCCTGTTTTAGATACCAAACTTAATATTCTAGAAGTCGCCCATGGTTCTATGTTATTTCATCCATACCTTGTCTTTAACAAGTATGACTTTCTATGATAAAACAAGGTATAAATTATCACATGCGGAAAAACGACGTTTTTAAGTCTATGTGTAACAGAATAGAGCTTCATACGATGACCCCAAGGACCAAGAACCAGAGTGTAGGTAAATACACATGAGGTATAAGACCCGAAGAATTTAGGAGGGATAAGGTTATAGACTTTATATATTATACTTAACTGGACAAGTGTTTAAGCCATTGGTAGGTTTCTGCATTTAATTTGCTTCTTGAGTTCTCATTTCAATTTCCGTGTCCAATCTCCTATTACGTGTAAATAGTATGCTAACCTGGTATTAAAATTCCTCAACCTGTTTGAGTTGTGTCCTGTTGATGAAGTGGTTAGTGGGCCTGTGTTACTTGTGACTTAGGTTACTTCTGTTTTGGTAATGCTGGTTCTCATCTAGTATCCAATGCACTTTTTATTAAGACACATGTTTTAGTAAACACAAACACATATAAATATATAATACACACATATACACACATATATACACAAACACACATATATACACACATACACACACATATACAAACACAAACACACATATATACACACACACACACACACAAACACACATATATACACACACACACAAACACACACACACACACACACACATATATATATATATATATATATATATATATATATATATATATATATATATATACACATGTGTATATATATATATATATGAGTCATTTTCAAAAAATGTCACATTTTAGACTCTCATTTTTTTCGAAAAATAAATTTTTATGAAAAGTTTCAAAATAATATTGATGAAATGAATCAACCATCTATAGACATAAATGTGAAATTTCTAAGCTTAATTCCGTCAAATTAGAGCGTCACGGCAACTTTTGGGCTAGAGTCCTCGTAAAAAAGTTGCTGGGATTTATGTTTAAGATTACCTGCTCATCAAAATAATGTTGTCAAGTTGCGTCGTCTAAAATATTACAGGAAAAGGAAAGTCTAAATTTGACGCGTATCACTTCTACCAGTCAGCTGTCAATTATATATATCTTCCTTTCTGTTTTGCCATAAGACTACAAAAAAATGCCCACCCAATCCATCAACAGGTTCACATCCTCTAGAAAACTCACCCAATCTGGGTATGGCCGGGGCGGGACCTCCAAAATCCCCAGCACCACCTCGGGACATCTGAACCATGACCTCCTGCAGAGTCAACCTGGACACCAGATCATCCACACGTTCGTCCCACGGCAAGCTGGTATTTCTGAACGGGAAATCGTCAAAGGGAGAATCTTCCACCTCCATACTCATGTGTCTCACTGTGTCATGGTGACGCCTGGACAATCTAGAGCCAACAACTCCATTGTTGGACGTACAGAGGGCCAGTATAAGAAAGCTTATACAGCAAGGTAGTCGGGACAACACCGTCCTCATTTTGTTGTTGGCGCTATAGAAATCTGTAGAAAGAAACAAAGAAGAAAGTGTGTTATGTAATAAGTATAAGTTCAATTTGAACAATAAATTGAGAACGAGGAAGAAGAAGAAGAAGAACAATAAATTACACTTAAACCTTTTCCTTATGAGTGGGTCAATGAGAGTCTACTCGCTCGGTAGGTTGTGCCACAGCTCATTTAACCACACTGGACTGTCGTGCGCGTGGCACTGGTTCAAACCTTCCTAAACTTGCATTTCTACTCTCCATTAGGGGATTCTCGTGGCCTAGTCGTTAAGGTGTTCGCCTCTCATCCAAAGGTCCCGGGTTTGAATCAGGGTAGCGACGGCAACATTTTCTTTTCTAAAATTGTATCTTTTCACCTCCTTTCCTGCTCTCTATCAGTGTTCTGTTGTCTACTTTTGTCTCCACTTTCTGCCCCCACCCCCTCACCTCCTTCGCCCCCTCCTTTGGGCTCCTGACTCTATCTGCAGCCCTTCTACTGCTACTCCTTGGTTCCTTCTTACTGCTGTTATTCAGCCACACCCCTGATCTTCTGGTAGGAAAGATCTACACTTAGATACGTCGGACAAGGGGGGAAATATCTCGGAGGTCCGGTGTGCAAGTTGCGCCCGTTAAAGATCCCTTGGTGGTCTAAAACCAACACAAGTAGGTTTTGACCACCACGCGGTCAATATAAAAAATTTCCTACAAACTGCCAATGTTTAAAGTGTCCCGCGCGCTCATATATAACCGTATGCATTTGCACGCGCTGTAAAAGACTTTCCACTTATTTCCCTTGGTCCTATCGGAAATGAATTTTAAAAGTGTTGAAACACTTTTATTCCAGTTCCTTAATTTATGGTAATGGTTTCAAGTGTCCTAAAAATATTTTGGATAAAATTCAAATTCTAAATGTAAAAGAAAAAGGGTACTGTGGCGTCGGTGGCCTCGTGAGATGGAGGGTTTGGGAGTTCGATCCTCAGCTCGGTCCAACGTGTCCTTTGGGAAAGGCACTTTACACGAATTGTTCATTTAGCTCTGTCCTTAAATAACCTAATATCGGCCTACAGTGTTGATAGTTAAACCTGTACCATTTCACCTTTTTCAAAAAATGATACATAATGTAGGTATAATAATTGTTAATGAAACAGTTTTTATCTCCCTCCTTTTTAATTATTTTTTTTATTCAAGGCTTAGTACATTTGAACAGCCTGTCGATATTATAGTGCTAGGGGCGATAAACCAACTCTGTAGCATTCCTCTTGGGGGTACTTACGCAGAAATATATCATACAGGCTCTTTATTTTAACTTTTTTAAAAATTGGGTAGATATTTTAAACAATATCACGAGAGGTCAGAATCAAAAGAAAAGCCAAGACATGTACACGTATCATGGTCCTCAAATCACGATGGATAACTTGCAAGTTTTTCTCTTGAGGGAACATAATTGGTGCTCTTATAGTACTTCCGGATAGAACTCACAAAACACAATGATTGTTTCGATGAAACAAAAGTCCAGACAGTTATCCTTCCAGTCCACAATAGAACATAATCAATGTATGTTCTTTTTCAAAACCGAATATAAAAAGAGACTTACTTGAACGCCTATGGGGAAGCTGGATTTGAAGAATATGCACACCAACAACCGAGAAAGAGCTGACCCTAAAAGAAACTGAAATTATATAAATATGGCCCAGTATTATGTAGCTGAAATTAATAAGAATTGTTTGTCTTCGTAGGACAAAAAATCTCGTCAATCCAAGGTCAGGACTGTTACTTCAATTCCGCTTTCACCAGCTTTATGATACTATAGTCAATAGTTTACGTTGATAAGAGTAACCTTTTGACATCATCTGGAGTTAGCTATGACAAGTGCGGCTGAGATACTGAAAAGACATCTTGAGATCTTTTTGTACTGCCCTAATCAATTTAACAATTTTTTGGACTCAATTTTCATGTAGCAAAGAACGATGAGCTTTTGTTTAAATTGCAAAGCAAACCAGTCATAATTCCTCTTCCAATGCCAATCCACTAACGGTTCCTTCTTTTTCAGGCTCGACATGAAATTGCGATTTTTGGCCATTTTTAAAGAAACTCGCGAATTCAAGTCGTTCGCCCTACAGAATTGGAAAACATTGCACTTGTTGACTCAAATTGCAATTCAAAACTTTCGCTGAAAACGAAATGAGCAAAGGGCGAAGAAAAGGAGCGCGTAAAACCCCCCACCCATATTCAATAACATTATCCAGTGCAATCCAAAAGCGCTCTCAGCTGTTGTAGGCCAAAAACAAAAATCAAACCGGTCTATTGTGATGTGTACTTGCTGAACTCTTCGCAGTGATGCGCAGAAGACATGAGTTCAATTCTCAGCAGGAAAATTTGTTGGTTTTTATTTCACAAAAAAGATGTGGCACCCCAACAAGCCAAGGTTGGAACCTCTTTAGATACTCTTCGAATAATATTTTAAAAAAAATATTATTTGATCTATACTTCAGCGAAATATCCTTTTGTAGGTTCTTAAGTTTCTGTTTTGCCACCGCCCTCTCTAAATGTGTTCTATAAATACGTATCTTAATTATCTGTTCAGCAACTGATGCTTTAGATCACTTGTCCAGGTTAATATTGGTATCATAACTATCAGTAGTATCAGTTCCTGGCCACTGTTATCACTTATCAGAAGTACTCGAGCACCGCTTTCTGTTGATTACGTTTTCCGTTTTGAGTTTTGTTTTCATAGTTTGATCATTGTTAATTTTTCATTTACTTTTTTCATGTTAAACTAAGATGCCTGTAACTTTATGTACTGGTATTGTGGCCACGTATTGATAACGAAAACTTCAGACGATAATATGATTAATTATATAGGCATGTTGGGGTCTTAGCTTAAGTGGACGTACAAGGACTTGAGGAAACATTTTATCAGAGTGGGCGTCTTTGTGACAATGCATAGAAAACTTGTCGAGGGCCTAAACATCATGAAAGTAGATTCTTATTTCCTTTGTGTGTGTGGGGGAGGGGGGGGGTGCGTGCTTTTTATTTCTTAGCTTGTTCTTTTTAGTTTCCTTTACCACATCTAATAATGAAATAATAAATAATAACATTCTCATAAGCATGTGTTACAATATGTAGTTTTATTGGTAAACAGAAAACATGCTTTAACAAAGATTTTCCAGTCTCCCGTTCGTGTAGAATTTTTTTTTTTTTATTAATAGTCGGTCGTGTTACGCCGGGTTTCAATATACTGTTGAAAATCAGATAACGCGTTGGTAGCACTGAGTGGGACTGATAACTGAGAAAATGCCAGTTGGAGCCATTAACAGTCTTATTTGTTTATGGTTTAACGCTATTTTGACACAATTTTGACAATTTTGGAAGCTGTTGTTTTGACTGTGCCTACCAGTGGGGACCATTATATCATCAGATGGTAGATGTCACACCGAAATTAAAAGCCGCCTTTGCCAAGCAAAAAAAACCTTCCACAAGATGAAACAGATACTAACAAACATCAATCTGTCGCTGGAAACGAGGAAAAGAGTACTGAAAAGTTACATCGAGCCAATCCTATTATATGGGTGCGAAGCGTGGACAATCAATAAACAGCTGTAAAGAACAATTGTAGCGACAGAGTTGTGGTTCATAAGACGCATGCTATGTATCCCATAGACAGCTAGAAATACAAATGAAGAAGTCCTGGTTGAAGCAAATTATAGAAAACAACTTATCACGAATATAAGAAAACGACAGGCAAATTTCTTCGGACACGCAATGCGGAAAGAAGCATTAGAGAATATTGTAACAACAGGAAAGTTTGACGGAAAGAGAGGCAGAGGCAGACAGAGGGACAAGATGCTGGACAAGATGACAACATGGTTGGGAGCAGCAAGAACAACAGACACCATTGCTGCAGCGCAGGACAGGGGGAAGTGGAGGTCCATGATCGCCCACGCCAGTCGGCAAGGCACCGGATGATGATGACCAGAATAATCTATCCCGGGTGTTAGGAATACGTGCAGCCAGGCAGAGAGAATATAATAATAATATTATTATAATATGCTCGATAGAACATTTTCTCATCCTGGAATGGGGGTTGGGGGGGGGGTGGGGGCGGAGCAGCAAAGGGCCTAACAGTCACAGCAATGACGTCAGCACAGTAATAAAAGTAAGGAGAATAAAAAAGGAAAGGAAGAACGCAATGCACACAAACAAAAACAAAAACAAAAACAAAGACAAAACCAGCCAGGCTCTCATCCAACCACCACTGTTTCGATTATTCTTTTAAATATGCATCTATAGACTGTATAACTTCTAGCTAATTAATAACACTATTGCTCGGCGTTGACATGACAAATATTTCATTTAACACATCAATGACCAGGATTTTTGTATTTAACAAAGTAGCTATCCAGCCCACTCTAAAAAAAAGTGGTTGACCCCTCCTCTATTCAAACAAACAAATTATGTACGGAAACGCATTTTGCCTGGCTGTTTATTCGGCCTGTAGAAAAGAATGGAAGAAAAGGTATAAAACGGTTTAGACTTGACAGCACGGAGAATCATATTGATAAAACTCAGCAGTTTCAGCAATATTGTTTTCTTCACTTATCTCGCCGTGCACTGTAGCAAGGTGTCCGGACAGAGCGTCAATTATAATGCAATTTTCCAATATCTCAAATGTGCTTGTCATTGCCAAATGCCAGATGATGTCGAAAGGTTACTTTTATCATCGCTCACTATCAATCAATGTAGTATGGAGACGAGACGATAACGGGGAAAATGAGGCAATGTATATGACCTTAGATGTCAAGTATCAACTGGTTTTTAGCCACAAAAAATATTTGTCCATATCTGCTACTTAATGCAAGGCACGGTCTGTACATTTTTAGTTTCTTTCTGGATATGATTTTTCACATTTATTTTCGTGAATGCTCTTTGTTTCAGTAGGCGTTCTAGTAAGCATCTCTTAACGCTAGGTGTTTTTTTTAATTTACAGTTTTTAATCGATTCTGTTCATTAGAAACTGAGAGGATAATTGTCCAGATTTTGTTCACCGGATACTGTGTGTTGTTATTTCTGCACTAAAATACAAATGTATTTAATAAAATATGCTCGGTATTTTTTTCACAAGGCTGAGATTCGTAGGGGTTTTTTTTCTTTGTGATCAGGTTATATTGGTATATTACTCTTGGCCTTTCATGATATCATTTGAAACAGGTGTCATACAGAGACTTAAAAGACTGATCTCAGTTATGATCTCATTTATAATACATGTAGTGTCCGTTTTTACTGTTCCTTAGGGGTGGGAAGGGGCATTTTGCCTGGGTATTCTTGCTATAACAGCTGCCAAAGTAATAAATCTGACTTGTCCTTTGAAATGTTTGTACAAGATGAAAATGAGCTAATAATCACAGTCTGATTAAGAGTAACTTTTTAAAGTGTGTGTATGTATATTCTTTATTCTAATTCTCATTGCATTTATAATTAGGATAAATCATTATCTATTCATATTACAATCATACAACCCCTTTCTTCTCTGCTATTTGTTCTATCTAAAGCAGATTTCTAAAACGCCAACAACAAAATGAGGACGGTGTTGTCCCGACTACCTTGCTGTATAAGCTTTCTTATACTGGCCCTCTGTGTGTCCAACAATGGAGTTGTTGGCTCCAGATTGTCCAGGCGTCACCATGACACAGTGAGACACATGAGTGTGGAGGTGGAAGATTCTCCCTTTGACGATTTCCCGTTCAGAAATACCAGCTTGCCGTGGGACGAACGTGTTGATGATCTGGTGTCCAGGCTGACTCTGCAGGAGGTCATGGTTCAGATGTCCCGAGGTGGGGCTGGAGAGTTTGGAGGTCCAGCCCCTGCTATACCCAGATTGGGTGAGTTGTCTGTAGTATAGGTATGTGCACTAGTTGATATAGACTAGACGGAAATATTTTTATGGTGGTATGAGAGATACGACAGGACAACTGATAGATAAGATACTGTGTTCTGGTACCTCTTGAATTCCTCTTGATTTTGTCCTTAGACTTGTTATGACACTCTGGCAGCACAGATTCAGCTGGATGAAGTTTACTGGATTACTTTTCTTATGTGCCCAAATGGTAAAACCGATAATTTGAAAGTGGGAATAACAATTTAAGCTCTATCAAGCCTCCCCCCCCCCCCCCCCCAGTCCACCCACCTTAAAAGTATGAACAAAAACGAATAAACAAAGTCATGATGAATAACTTCATTGGAAAGGCTCAATCCTTTGGATTGGTACCCTAATTGTAATCTCACAATGTTACAATACATATATACCACAACAATTATGTGATTTCACAGGCATTGGAGCCTACAACTGGGACACCGAGTGTCTGAGGGGAGACTCGGATGCTGTCGAAAACGCCACGGGATTTCCCCAAGCTATTGGTCTGGCTGCCACGTTTAGGTACTGTACAGTTTTTTATATTGACTCAAAAGACTTTGTCATGATATATTGCTTCTAAAGGTTTTTGTAATAAAATATTGCTTTAAAAGTCTTTGTCTTAATAATATAGGCCTATTGCTTTATGCTGTTGGGAACTGATGCCATTCAACTGTTTGTTCGTTTTTTTCCTTTTTAAATGTAGGTGTTTTTACGCCTCCATTGACACGATTTAGATCGTTCATGACACATGCTTCCGACCCTGCCTGTCAGGACCAAACTGGGCCGGGATCGATAAATCACCCCGGCAAAGAGACTGATAATTTACTCGATAAACACTCTCCCTTCACGGTACTCGAACTTACGTCGCCAACGTGCGACAGCGAAGCGCCTATATAACCAATGCACTATAGACCTGGGTATTACCTGTATTACCTGTCCTGGGCAAAACGTCATTGCACACCGGACAGGTCCATAAGTGCTCAGTTCCCCCCAGCACCAAAGCCCGCAAGGTATCCATACTGATTGTTCCGGTGGCTGTCTGGTTATGGCGACGTCTTTCCTTTCCAGACAATCATTCCTTTCTTCCTTCTCCCCTCTATCCCCATTTCCTGCATCCTAATGATTGCGTGGTGTTCTGCTGTCTCCCTGTCTTCTTCATCCCGCAACCTTTTCTCCAGGGTCTTCAACACTTCTCCTTTGTCAAATTTCACCATCAACCACGGCACTGCATGCCAGCCTATCAGCCTCCTCATTGCCTTTCAAACCAGACCTGGGTAGAAATTGTTTAAGGTGTAAGTGTTATGTGCCTTGACTAATTTTATTGCTCGCTTCCGGCCCTCGACAGTCCGGACATTATCTTGAGCGTGGCCACCGCCACAGGCCAGGAGGTGAGAGCCAAACACAACGACTTTGTGAAACGAGGAATCTTTGCCACCCACACCAGCGCTAGCTGCTTCAGTCCAGTGATCAACATCATGAGAGACCCACGGTGGGGCCGGAACCAGGTCGGTCATTCTTTTCTGTCTTTTTTTTTCTTTTCTGTCTTTTCTGTCTTTTTTCTTTCCTTCTTTCTCTCTTTCTTTCTTTCTTTCTTTCTTTCTTTCAAATTTCTTTCTTTCTCTTTTCCTTATTTCTTTATTCACAAAACGAGAATTGGTGGGTGAATTTTTATTTACATCACAAGAATGAGCTTACTTTAGGAAAATGATCTTTCATGGTCTTGCTAGGCATCCTCTACCTAATAAATCTCTTATAGTATAGGTTTTTCACAAAGGTAAAACATCACACACTGGCAAGAGGCTCAGCGCTCTCTGATAGTCAGTCTTTATTGAAATATAATTATACCAGACATCTGTTTCCTGTATGTAATAGTAACGTCTTCGTATGATAGATTTATTTCTCTACTCTATGTTCCAACCACAGGTTCAATATTCGCTTTTGAAATAATGATATGTTTAGTGTTAAACTAAAAGTTTTAAAAAAAAAGAACGGCATTACTTCAGTTGTTTTATTACACCAGACTAGATGCAGGAAACCTTTTTGAATCCCTAAATGGGGTAATATTGAGTTGCTCGAGAAATGTCCATGAATTTTCCATGCCTTTTTTCTGAGGCCGATGTTGAACGTGAAAGCTAGGATACCGCTTGTTAAACGACCCTGCTGTTTTGAAAAGAACGTATAAGTCATGAGTCGAGGTAATCAAAAGCATGCCTTTTTGATTCATTAAAAAAATTGTAAGTGTCTGCGTGTTTTATGTTTCCCACAGGAGACGTATGGCGAAGACCCTTACATGACTGGAGTCTTGGCACAAAACTTTGTCAGGGGTCTCCAAGGTAGGCTAAAAATTGTGAAATGGAATTGGTTTGACGCCCCTATCAACACTTTTAGGTTATTTGAAAAGCCGGACCTCCGAGTTTGACGTTCATCTCCGAAAAAACCGAGCTAAATGGGAAATTCGTGTAAGGTTCTTTTCCAAGGACACAGCGTCAGACTGAGCTGAGGCTCGAACCCCCGAACCCGCAATCTCACTAGTACGGGTAAAATAGCCTAATAACCAGCCAGCGACGCCACCAAGATAAGCTCAATGTCGCAACAATAATTATTAGATCTACATGACATGTTTGTTAGTTTATTCATTGCCTGGTTTGGCTTAGCTGATTTAACAATAGACGGCGGTTTGGGTTATCTGGACCCAGTTCTGTTTCTGATTTTAGGCTGTTGTTACAGTTGTCACAAGTCCCCCCCCCCAAAAAAAAAAAAAAAACACCACAAAAAAACAACTGAACAACTTGTTTTCTAAATATCACATTTAAAAGCAATTTGTTTGACGTAAAATTCACAAAAAAAGAAACCTATTTTTGAAAACGGAAATGACTTTTTATAAAAAAACACCTATAAATGCAAAATTTAAAAGATTTTTAAAGAAAGTCATAAAATAATTGGTTTGATTTTTCCTTTCCTTTTATTTTAAATCTTTGTGTCCCTGTAACCTTTAAACAATCTTTTTTTTTAAAAATCTCCTGCAGAGTTAAAAGAATATATTTTTTAAATTCTGGTATTCCGTGAACGAATGGTCTATTATTATCTATATGTCCTCTTTTGGACTCGACACATGAGTAATCATAGTCACATACACTATTGACCTTGGGGTGAAGAAGAAGAAGAAGAAGAAGAAGAAGAAGAAGAAGAAGAAGAAGAAGAAGA
>NW_004797516.1:901432-902709 GCF_000002075.1 Aplysia californica | reverse complement strand
GGCGTACTTTAAAATAAAGGATCAGACTCTATGCTGTGGGTATTCCTCAAGACACTTGACTCATTTTTTAAAAAATCTCAGTATCCATTTCTATGACGGTGGACTTGTTGGTCACATTGCCTATAAATTGTCTGGGTATTTTTTATTTGTTTGTTTTTCATTAAACATGAAATTGATAATTGTAATGTCAGTTCAAAGTGTAACAAAATAATATTATTTTTATTAGTTATATTAAATTACAACAGCAAAAGTATGCATTAGAAGTAGGGAATCTAGTCGCTTGGTTATAGTTACAGTCTGATGCTATCTTTATAGTAATGTCCGACACAGTGAAACTGGAAACAAATGAAACAAATGAACTAACCAGCCACCAGAATCACTTCAAAGATGTAAACATTTTCTTTGTAAAACAAAAGTGTTTAGGCGACTTTCATGTCACAGTCACACTTCTTATTGCCTGTACACCCAGTTTTTATCCTTCGTTGGGTTTTATCTTAGGTGTCAGACACAGACTGGAGAATGACATTTTTGCCCGCCTTCAAGAAATGTGTCGAGGCTGGTACCTACAGCATCATGTGCAGTTACAACAGGTAAGGTCGTCTCACCACGTATAACAATAAACATACAAATTATATTTTTTCTGGGGGCTCTCGTGGCCAAGAGGTTAAGGTGTTCGCCTCTCATTCAAAGCCCCGGGGTTCGAATCCGGGTAGCGACGGGAACAATTTTCTTCTCTAATCTAAAATTGTCTCCTTTCACGTCATTCTTTTCCTGCTCTCTAGCAATGGTCTATCTTTTGCTTTCGTCTCCATTTTCTTCCCCTACCTCCTTTGCCCCCTCCTGTGGGCTACTGACTCTTTCTGCAGCCTTTCTACTGCTACTCCTTGGCTCCTTCTTACTGCCTTTCAGCCACGCCCCTGATTTTCTGATAGGAAAGATCTACACCTAGCCTTCTCGGACAAGGGCGAAAAATCTCGGAGGTCTTGTGTGCAAGATGCGCACGTTTAAGATCCCCTTGTGGTCTAAAATCGATAAAAGTAGGCTTCGGCCGCCACCCGGGCAAAATTCAAAATTTCCTATCAATTGGAAATGTTTTGTGTGTCCACTTGTAAGCCCTTGGCCGCTACAAGTAAACACATTTTCGAAACTTTTCATTGTTCACATTTAACGCATCTGCAAAACGTGGGCTCTAGTTCATGAGGGTTTTTTTCTTTAGCTGTAGTCCTTAATTCTCTTCAGGGTTTAAACATATTAATCATCCCCTCGTTTTTTTACGG
>NW_004797516.1:898186-899286 GCF_000002075.1 Aplysia californica | reverse complement strand
GGGGGGGGGAGCACGAGGGAGAAACTTGGTGTGGCAGTTGGAAGCGTACATCTACTTCATCATGCAACTCCACTTTCTCTGATCCATGACTTTAATTAAGCTCTATTACATTATAACAAGATTTATCATCGCCATCGTGCAGCATTAGGAAATGATGACAGAACGTAAGGAGACCCATGGTTTTAGGACTATAAATCTCATGTTTGTTTCGACACACTGCAAAGACACAGACAGAATTTAATACTCACATATACACTGACACGGATCCATATCCTCCCAATTCTTCTACTCGTGCAACAGGAACTACAACATAATATTATGTTGACTGCATCGGGCCATGAAATTATCTATGTTATACAATATTAGTGTCTGGCCGACTAGGGCAAAATCCCTCATATCACATTGCTTACCTCCCTTGCTAATCAATAAAGTTTATAATATGTGAGGCGTGCTGACAAAATGAGTTACTTCTCGCGATCCAAGAATGGAGATATCGGCCGAAAATCAACACTGGGGTCAGACTTATAGATTTTCAGTGGACGCCATTTTCTTCAAGTCTGCCGGATGTTTTATTACACCATACCCACACATTGTACAAACTCCACCCATAAAGTTAATGTATCAATTTCCATACGGCTAAAATCCTAAAGAAGTAACTCATTTTGTCAGCATGCCTCACATATTATTGTCTAAGCATGATTGTATCTTCATATCAGATCATAGGGCCAATGGCTGACAACGCCACACAATTGTTCGGAGACTACGCCCCAAACCAGGATCCATCTTTCACCCAAACGCCCCTGGACGGCCTGAGGTCTCTGTATCCTGACATCAAATACGGAGAAGTGTGCAACGACGGCACACCGTGCACAGAGTACAACAAGGGCGCCGTGCCTGGTATTGTCAGCGACAAAGAGCTCGTCTTTGTTGCTCTGGGCACAGGTTTGTGTAGCCAGCGCATCTCGTTGAGTTCATACCGTAGACTTGAATTATAAAGACTTTGCACTGTAAAGGCCACCACCTTTTTCTCTCTGTAAAAAAAACTTAATGTAAATAGGGAGACCGATCAGGCGTATGATAATAGATTAGACGGGGAGGGG
>NW_004797516.1:894646-897090 GCF_000002075.1 Aplysia californica | reverse complement strand
TCTCGATACTCTTAGCAGTCTCCAAAGAAACCACATTTCTGTTGCTTCTATTTTATTTTCACTGTCTTTAGTGATTGTACAGCATTCACAGCCATATAGACGGGTTGACCACACATAGCATTTCAGGACTTTCATTTTGGTGTTCATTGAGATGTTCTCATTTTGGCTTAATCTTAACGGAATAGGTGGTCCTTCAGGACTAATGTTCCTGTTTCAAAGGGGAAGTGGGTCCCCTGAGCTAAGATTCCTGATACAAAAGAGGAGGGGGGGGGGGCATGTTGCAAAGCTAAGATTCTTGTTTCAAAAAATGGAGTCGGGTGGCTAAAATGTTTGACTTGATAAGGAGGGGAAATGCAGAGCTAAGACCCATGATTTGAAAAAGAAGGGGCGGGGGGAGGGGTGGGTGGGTGAGTGGGGGGCATTGATTACAAAGCTAAGAATCCTGTGTTAAGATGCCTAAGTGTATACACGCTTTGAGTAAATGATGTCGTCATGAAGTGACATGTTATTGTCTGAATTGTGGAAGACATCTACTTACATAAACGTTGTTATCAAGACTGTTGATGGGGATGAATCATTTTTGCTTATAGAATCATAGGCGCCCTTGTTATTATAATTACAATGTGATAAGCAGATAGGGAAAAAAACCGGTAACCTTCTTACCTGCAAAGTCAGATTTCCCATGTGTTCGAATATGATCAGGTCTGTTTGTGGGGTCAAATTTTGTTGGGTAACGTATGTTCAAATCTTTTAAAATGCCTTCCGATACGAGCACAAATAGTGATCCGAATGGATTAATTCTATTTATGTCTTCGATGACTTCCTTGATCAGTGAATGTGACCACGTTAGTATGACGAAATGCATCATCTGTTCTTTTTTCATATTTCATTTTTAATTTATTACTTACAAGGCTATTTCTCCTTTGTATGCAGCCAACTTTGTTATCTGCTTTCAGCATCACAAAGCGGGGCGGGGTGAGAGAAAGAAAAAGAGAGAAAGAGAGAGAGACCAGAGAGAGAGAGACCAGAGAGAGAGAGAGAGGGGGGGAGAGAGAGGGAGAGAGAGAGAGAGAGAGAGAGAGAGAGAGAGAGAGAGAGACAGACAGACAGACAGACAGACAGACAGACAGACAGACAGACAGACAGACAGACAAAGAGAGAGACAGAGAGAGAGAAAGAAAGAGAGGGAGAAACTAAGTGGAACGCGTCCATAACTGTTGAACACAACCAAACCAATACACATTTCTTATTTAGAGAAAAATAACATTTTTTCCACATTGTTTCCGCCCAGGTGGCTCTGCCCAGATCATCCTGCTTCTCTTCTCGGCCAGCCCTCTCAACATTACATTTGCCGACGAGTCTGACCGTGTGGCAGCCATCATGGAATGTTTCTTTCCCGCTCAGGCCACAGGCGAGGCTCTGTATAACGTACTGACCAACAATGGCCAGTATTCTTCCCCGGCAGGCAGACTGCCCAGCACTTGGCCCTTGTACAGTTCTCAGGTATAATTAAAGCCTAATAATTGCAATTATACAGCGCACATCCCCGCGTCTACAGTGTACTCTATGTGCTTTATAATTATTTGTGAGGCAGCGTGGTGGAATCAGGCTCTCGTCGATTTTTGAGTATGTAAAGTTATTGGTATCATCTTAAAGCTTGTTCACTTGTCTTTATTTGAATGAAAAAAATATCCATTTATCTTGAATATAAGTCGGGATATTTGCGAAAGAAGGATGTAGGGGTCAGCTGTTTTCAGAGGTAAAATTAGTGAGAAAATGACCGCAAAAGATAATTATTTAGTTAGCTAAAGAGTCCGTGGTAACTGAAAAAAATGTACATTGTTGTGCCTTTAATCAACGCTTTTCAGAAAAATCCACACAGGAATGAGTTCTTTAACGGGCTTGAAATGTGTTGAGCCAAAAAACAAAAATTTGGTAAAAATTTACAAACCTGCGTAAAACTGCAAGTTTCTTCACTTAGATTATTTTGACGAGAGCCTGATTCCACCACGCCGCCTCACATTTGTGTACTAGCTGGGTACCTGTTCAAAGAACAGACTCAAAAGAATCGATCATCAGGTCATTGTGGAACCAGTGCGACACTGCTTGTGAATGGAAGCCTCCCTTGTTTACAATGTCGTCTTAGAAGACGGACTTTCCCAAGATTAGCTCTAAACAAAACTAATGAAAAACTGAAATTAAACTACAGTGACTTCAGACTCTTTAAAATAACTGTGCACCCTTTAAATGATTCTGAGCCACAGATAAATTGTCCAAATTCAAAAGATAAGTGGTTCTGCGACAAAAGTGACGAATTTTCACAAAAATAATATTATATAGATTAAGATGATGGTTCGAAATGTGTCGAAACATTGCCGCTACGGATATAAAACGTTATCAACGAGCGTAGCTTCTTTGTGAGAAGTGGGGGGGGGGGGGGGGGA
>NW_004797516.1:891972-894546 GCF_000002075.1 Aplysia californica | reverse complement strand
GGGGGGGGGTTAAATGTTTTTTTTCCATTTTCTTTAACATTATTGCTTTGCAAGCAATACTACCAAAACCCTTGGTAATCCCCCGCTCATTAGATCACACATTGTTTAATTTATGACTTAGAATAAAACAAATTTATAACAACTATTCGTACTTGACTTCCAGATTCCACCAATGGTCAATTATTCCATGGAGGGAAGAACTTATCGCTACTTCAAAGGAGATCCTTTGTACCCGTTCGGCTACGGCCTCTCCTACACCCAATTCCTGTACGCCGACATGACGTATTTCAAGAACGTCAAAGCAGGAAATGACCTTGACCTGCAGCTTGCTGTTACGAATGTTGGGCCTATTGATGGCGAAGAAGTAAGTTTTATACATAAAATAAGCAGTCTTGATTTAGAAAACAAACTTCTAACAGGAGACAAAGGGTTACGAATGTTGGGCCTATTGATGGCGAAGAAGTAAGTTTTATACATAAAATAAGCAGTCTTGATTTAGAAAACAAACTTCTAACAGGAGACAAAGGGTTACGAATGTTGGGCCTATTGATGGCGAAGAAGTAAGTTTTATTCATAAAATAAGCAGTCTTGATTTAGATAGCAAACCTTCTAATCGGGACAAAGGGTTGCGAGTGTACAGTGTATAGTGTATATGTACAGTTAGGTGGCAAACAAAACAATCACGTCGACACCAATACTTCAGCACTTACAGAAATGAGCTACGTTGTTCACGTGCAATGACTGTGTCTCCACCCCACCCCAAATCATCTTACCTCGGTGGGCTCTCGGGGTCTAGATGTACGGCGTTCACCTCTCATTTAATAGGTCCTGGGTTTAAAACCTGATTGCGACGGAAAGCTGTTTTCTCTAACTTGTTTCCTTTCACCTCCTTTCCTGCTCTCTAACCATGTTCTGACGTCTGCTTTCATCTTCACTCCCCCCCCTCTCCTTTTTGCCCCCTTCTGTGAGCTCCTGACTCTTTCTGCTGGCTATCTTCTGCTACCCCTTGGCTCCTTCTTATTACTCACCAAAACAAAAACAAAATCAGTTGTTTATGTAGAGCTAGGGGAAAAACAGTCAGCCACGTCGACAGGCACTCCTTCACGTACAGAAATGGTCCATGTTGTTCGTGTTTAATAACTGCGTCTCCACCACATCCAAACCCAACTTGCCTCACCTTACTTAACGTCTTTGTGACTCCCACAGGTAGTCCAGTGCTACATCAGCTGGGTCGACAAGTCCTTGCCCGTCCCCCAGTTGCAGCTGGCTTACTTTACTCGTGTCTTCATCCCATCCCAGCAAACGAGGATGTTGTCTATAACCATCTCTGGAGAGTCCATGGCTTTCTGGCGAGATGGACAATGGATCGTTGAGCTTGGTAAGCAGCAGTGCTTAATAGAATCTAGTAAGGGACCCGCTAAAGAAAAAGATTAATTTTGCTGGGACTCTCACTGGAGTAAGTGCGGTGGAGTTTAGTACATTTAGTTGGGCAGCGTGGTGAAATTAGGTTCTTATTTTTTTTTAAATACTGATAATGAAAGTGAAGAAAACAGGCACTGATCCATCGGTTTGGCAATTTTTTTAACGAATTCTTGTTTTTGTTTTTTGTCTCAAGACCTTTTAAGTACTTAAAAAAACATTTCAAGGCAGTTCTTACTGAAAAACGTTGATGAAAGGCACAAAAAAGTGTAAATTTTCAGATTTCAAGGACTCTCATACTATGGAATTCACCTAACTTTGGGGGGCATTTTCTCGCAAATCTCCCCTCTGAAACTTGGCGATCCCCATCTCCTTCATTTGCGATTATTTCAACATCTACTTAATAAGATAGATGGGTATTGTTTTAAATCGAAAACAACAAAAATGAACAAGCTTAAAAATGATATCAATAACTTCCCATGCCCATTGACGAATACCTGATTCCACCAAGCCATGACATATTTAATAAGATTGTCGTGGATAATAATAATATATAGGCCTACGTCAGACACACAAAAGCAGTCTTTAAAAGTTGTGTCCATTGAGCCAAAGGGACACAGCGGCTATCATAGGTGAGTATAGAAGAGGTGGGTTGGTAGGCAGCGTAGCTCGGAATTTGCATACAGTCTCTTTTCCCCCATCCCACCTCCTCTCAAGGTTGATTATAGTTCCACCAAGAGTGAGAAGCCAGAAGAGAAGCGAAGTTTTGCATGAGGTTTTCATGGTCGAACTTCAACGTACCAAGCTTTTTCGCATAGAGATGACATGTGAGAAGCAGTTTTAGAGTTCAAATTATGTTTAATGAAATAAGTTTTCAACTAAGAAGTTTGTCTCCTATCTCCCCAGGTGATATGTATCTGTACTGTGGGGGTCAACAACCTTACCAGAAGAGAAGGGCGCCTTCCAACGTGCTCTCTGATTCCTTCACCATCATTAGCCGTACTGAATAGTCCCCACATTATTTCACGAGAGTTAAAAATTAATGCTTATTATTGTTCCTTAGTCTCTCTGTCTCTGTCTCTGTCTCTGTCTGTCTGTCTGTCTGTCTGTCTGTCTGTCTGACTGTCTGTCTGTCTGTCTGTCTGCCTCTCTCTC
>NW_004797516.1:881392-889831 GCF_000002075.1 Aplysia californica | reverse complement strand
ATATATTATTTGGCAACTTGGAAACACATTTGTCACTTTTCTCATAAAACTACGACAGCTACAGAGTAGAAAGTTGGCAAGTACCTACAAAAAATATAAATAGGTCCTGATGACGGAGCCTGATTTATGATTTACTCATTTCCTGAAATTAGAAAAATATATTTGACAAAAAGTTCCCGTCCTTCTTTGGACTTTGCGATTAGATATATTCCACTGAGAAACACATTTTCAATGCTTTAGAAGCTCCAAAAAAGAATGTGATTTTTAGGGAGGAGTTCCGCAGAGGGCCGGCGTTTACCGTGACAAGGTCCAGTGAACAAACTACACAAGAGTTTGTTAGTGTTAGGGTCTGGGTTAGGGTTAGGGTTTAGGGGTTAGGGGTTAGGGTTAGGGTGTGCCCCGCTCAAAATATCCCGTCGTTTGTGTGTTGGTGGTCGGCCGGCCCTCTGCGGAACTCCTTCCGCTTTTTAATACAAATAAATCATGAAATATCAAGATAAAATATTATAGGTTTTACAATTGACTGATAAATTGTTATAAATGTCTGTCCGTGCTTTCAATCAATATTAAGAGAGGCCGATGTTGGAAAAATGTTTTTTGCACATACATGTTTCTTGCCCATACATGAACAGATTATCCTCTTGGTGCCATAACGTGTCTACTCCACCAATCAGTTGCAAATATTTTCTTGTTTCTTAATGTGGGTTGGAATGGATGAGGGTGCAATTAATGACAGATCCTGCTTTTCGTCTTTCCCTCTTTTGTTTGTTCCTCTAAGTCTTACTTTTTTTTCGTGAAAAAAATGACCACTAATAGACTATTACATCAATGTGTTATTCTTCAATTACTCAAAATTGGTTGACGGGTGCTCTGGTGTGTCTTGCTTCTTCTTCCCTATCAAACATCTATCGTCCTGATCTCTCCTCCTTCTTTTTTGTGTTTGTTACTCTCTTGCAACATCTCTAATCTTCGACACTTATTTGACCTTATTGTTTTGCAAATGCTGTAAAACACTTACTAAAACTACAGCTCAAAATTTAGCTTTTCAAACTGATTTTATTTTAAATTTATTTTTCTCAGAAAACTACCACTCATTAGACGTTTGGTCAAGAAGACACTGGTGTTATCAGTAAGGCTACCATATAAGGTCAAAGGCCAAACAAAAAGCTGGTAGTGCTTGTTTGTTCCTTTGAGTATACATTTTACAGAACCATGGACACAATCCTGGTAGGGAAGCACTAACAAGCTGCAGGGAGCAATCCAGTATAATTATTATGTCACTTCAACACTCAATCTTAAACTCACCAGGTAGCTCTTCCCACCCACATCTATTCCTGCCACCCCCCCCCCTTTCCCGAAAAAAGCCGACCTACACCGCAATGGGGCTATACAGATAGGTTGATAGGAAGCTAGGTGGATAGGCTAGGTTCAGAATGGGATTTTGTAGGGAGTATTGCCATGGCCATGGTGGGAGAGAGTTGAGGGGGTAGTTTAGTTGCTTTCAATTTATCGGGGTGGGGGTGAGAGGGGTGGCCGGGGCTGATTGAGGCGGGGGTTGTTGTTGTTGTTGTTGTTTTGTTTTGTTTTGTTGTTTTTTGTGTTTTTTTTTTGGGGGGGGGGGTTAGGGGGGGTGGGGAGAACGGGAGCGGCAGAAGTCGAATTACGTTTGCTGATCGGCCTGCTGATTTTAAGCTTGAATGTTGAAGTGCCTTTTGTATACTGGATTGCTCCTTGCAGCTTGTTGGCGTTGTGCTGTCAGAATTGTGTCAGTGGTCTGTAAAATGTATACTCAATGGATGAAACAAACACTGCTAGCTGTTTTTTTGGCTTCTGACCTTCTGTGATAGGTACTCTGATACCACCAGTTGGTCAGGAGGACAGCCTACAGAACCACCTATATGACTGGAAGACCATCAGTAAGAAGTGATGAATGATGGTCGGCCTCAGAAGGTAATTGTCTTTGAAATGTCTTGCGGCTCTGCTCTCTGACTTGAGATGTGTGAAGTGTGCTGACAAAATTAGTTACTTCTCAGATTCAAGCCATAAGGAAATATATACAGCATGCTTATAGGTGAAGTTTTCACCTTTTATAAGTATAAGATAATAAAAGACAGGTTATAGTTAAAGCAAATGGCATCAATTGAAAATCTACAATTTTGACCCTATTGTCGATTTTTGGCCAATATCTCCATTTGTGGATTGCGAGAAGTTACTCATTTTATCAGCACGCCTCACATATCATATAACTTATTATTTCTGTACTAAAACTGCAAGAATAATGATTGGTGAGTGAGAAAGTTTCATTTTTGCATTTAGGCGTTTCTCAATAACTGCCCCTAATTATCTGGGTCCTGAAAATACACCTTAACATTATAATTTTCTTATGATACTTGTAATTCATTCAAATGTTGTAAACAATAAAGGATCTGCAGTGTCATCTATGCATATTATATTTGTGAAAGTCCGTCACTTTCGCCACCCAAAACTTCGGAACCACTTAACTTTCGAATTTGAAAAAAAAGACAACTGTGATTCAGAATCATTTAAAGGGTGCACAGTTTTAGTTTTTACAAACACGCACAACAAAAATATTATGTCTTGCACCAAGAGTGTAACGACCGACATAACAACTTACTATATATAGGGAAATTGGGATGACAAAGAAGACTGGCCACTTCCAAATTTTCAGAATACAACTAGGAACAACTAGAGTCTAATCGGTGTAAAGACTTGCAAAATTGCAGAACCAGGTTGTAAAGCAAATGTTTGTGTTGGTTGTCACATACACAATAATAATTACACTGTGTCTAACTCTGAGAGTGTAACATTCGACACAACAACTTACAAAGGAAATTTAAATGATACAGTCGAACCTGCCCTGACGGCCACCTCTATAAGACGGCCACCTGTACAAACGGCCACTTTCCGTTTCCCCCCTTGCGTTTTTTCTATATAATTTAACTGTGTAAAACGGGCACCTGTCCAACGCGGCCGCGGCCACCATATTTTAACACACAACCCCTATCACACTAAGCAATAACACCCGTCTAAGACGGCCACCTTAGTGACTCCATTTCGTTTAGTCATAAATTGTGCTTTGGCCCCTGGCGTTGTGGGCGAGCCGTCATAATTCAATCCCCTGTCGCTGTTGTTAGGTAGTCCCTCAAACCGATCATGTTGCGTAGGCCCCTCCTACTGTTGACCAATAGTTACCAATTTTCAGCTGCTGGTGAGGTAAGCGTGTGATCCCTCATAACCCATAAGCCCCGCCCAGAACTTAAACACAAATCGTAAGCGAGATGAGTGGTCACTGTTTACCCAGTCTGTAACAAAGTAACAAAGGACGTCAACATGAGCTTGTGACAGAAACGTCGCTCGTTCTCCGAGTGGTGGCGAACCCAGGAGTTTGTTTTTACTTCGCACTCGGTCTTCCTTGTCTGATACATTTCGTTTTATTGTCATCCTTTTGCGAAATCAGCAACAAAATAAAAATTACAAACAAAATACAAACCACCACCAACAACAACAACAAAAACAACAATGCGGCTACTTTCGATTGTGACCTCTGATAGGAATAATATTTTGTTTTCTTCTTCTTGATCAGTCCTGCCTAAGACGGCCACCTGTCTTATACGGTCACTTTTCTCCTTGACAATGGGTGGCCGTCTTACACAGGTTTGACTGTATATAAAGACTGCTTCCAGATACTATGATCAAAACTAGACACGGCTAGAACTTAGACAGTAAAACGTTCCATGGTGAAACTGCAGAGTTTGCTTACATGCTTGTAAAACAAAATTATTTGTTGTTGGTTTTTTTACGACCAGATATATACACAAAGATGACGCTGGCCAGCTGCTAAATGTCCCAGGCCAAATATTTCCAAATCTTCCTTTATTGCCCTTTTTATTCGGTTGCGTGTTGTCGAAAAAAATTTCGTCGAAATTCAGGTTCTAAATGTTGGAAAAAGCCAAGAAAAATAAAGTCCCTTGCACGCAAGTCGGTAAAATCACTGGTGATCAATAAATGCATGCCATGTAGTCCTGAGCAGCATAATAATAATAATAATACCATAATAATAATAATAATAATAATAATAATAATAATAATAATAATAATAATAATAATGATAATAATAATAATAATAATAATAATGTGAACGCTCTATTACCATCTGCATGGCCACGGGCTACAGTGACAGGTGCCTGCCCAGACAGATGTCTTCATCTTGGAAACATTTGCCATGATCTTCCTAGATGTGCCAAAAATGTTTACATATCTGGGCTTACTGATGACAATAAGGGGGTTATATTTAATTGCAGTTCTAAGACTTGTGAATGAGATCCTGATGTTGAGCGGGAGAGGGTGAATTTAGGATGGGCTATTGAACGACCCATGGATGTTCAACTAGTCATAGGAAACAAAAAGGGAGGAGGTGGACTGACTTCTGATACATTTTCATCTTGCATCGTAGACTACGTAAGATCCCTTGCCAAAACATATGACAGAATAATAGTGATGGATGCCTTCACCAAATTAATTAAACTGCTACAATCACCAGTGTCATTCAGTCTTAGCTCGCGAGCTCAACATCATATCTGAACAGAAGTATCTCTCAAAGGAACAACTCAATTAGAGGCATATAGCGTTCGCGGCTTCATTGAGCAATTCCTCAAACGCTATAATACACGTACATTCTGACATCGTTAATGTCTTCAGACTGGCGCGCCCAAACTCTCAACCATAGTACAAAGTCAAAGCTTATACCGTATTTTCCTTAGCAAATATTCACCAGCACAATAATACTCGACCAATCGACTAGGAAGAAAAACAGGGAACGCAAAAGTGGTTGACGTTCAGGTGCTCCGTTATTCCCCACAAGAGGACATGCAGTACACGCTCGCTTTCTGTGACGACTGGCAAGACACGCTCAAACCACCTCACCACACACTGTCAAGCATTAGCTCTACTGCCGTTGTACTAAACTCTTGCAGAGAAGACTTATCACGAGTACAAAACTCAAACATTTACAGGAGTGAATCCGGTTGAGGACCATGCCCTTTATAAAACCTTAGAATGAAACTAGATGATCCCCACCTCCTTCAGTTGCAAATAACTTCACTTTTATTCAAGGCACATGGGTATATTTTTCATCCGAAGATAGACTAATGAATAACCTTTAAGATGGCACACTAACTCCACATCCCAAAAAATGACAAGCGCCTAATTCCACGACGTCGTGACACATATTATATGATAAGATCTCTTCTGTCATTCTAATTTTTTTTAAATATTATATCATTATACAATAATGCTTGATTAGGGCAGTACCGCTATCACTTTTAAAATATAGACCTATGCACTGACATTTCTTGATTTTGTCTAATTTGAAAATTGGTTACCTTGGAAAAAGGAAAGACAGCAAGAATGACATTCTGATAACAAGCGATTCCAGCAAATCGTTAATGGATAAAAAAGAACACTTGGTGATTTTGAGTAACTTTGATTTATTCACGATAAATATGTGCATTGCTAACACACGTTTTTTGTCATGTCTAAACCTCCAATCTCTCTTCTTAAAATCTGAGTTAGGAGGTCTGCATGGACAACTACGACATTCAAACTTTAGAGTCTAACTCGAACACACACACACACACACACACACACACACACACACACACACACACACACACACACACACACACACACACACACACATATTCGCTCACAAATACTCTCGTGAGATAAAGTGGGGACTATTCAGTACGGCTAATGATGGTGAAGGAATCAGAGAGCACGTTGGACGGCGCCCTTCTCTTCTGGTTGGGTTGTTGACCCCCACAGTACAGATACATATCACCTGGGGAGATAGGAGACAAACTTGTTCGTTAAAAAAGAGATTTTACGTTAAATAATTTGAGCTTTAAAAGAGCTCCTCACAAGTCACCCCTGTGCGAAAAAAATCGTGTTACGGTGAGATTCAACTATTATTTATAGCCTGGGACAAAACTACGCCGGTCTCAATAATTTTATAACCTTCTCTGCCAAACGTTTACACTATGGTTACGGTACCCAAATGGAGAGCAAAAACACCAGTCTCGCTTTTGCCACAAGCACCAGACACCTTCCCTTCATTGCGCTTCAGCTTCCTCCAGATTGAGTCAAATGGTGCGCTCCATCATGTAGGCCTACCAGAACTATGTCAAAATACATGATCTGGGATATCATAAATCAATGGCTCCACCCCACCTTCCTTAACGAACATCCTTGTAGAAGCTATACCCATGTCCGCCCTTTTGGCGTGCTATAATTATCAACCCATAAATTTATTTAATGAGCTGATCCCATACTAGGTTTTTTCAACTTCTGCTCACCAAGTTCAACGATCCATTGTCCATCTCGCCAGAAAGCCATGGACTCCCCAGAGATGGTTATAGACAACATCCTCGTCTGCTGGGATGGGATGAAGACACGAGTAAAGTAAGCCAGCTGCAGCTGGGGGACGGGCAAGGACTCGTTGACCCAGCTGATGTAGCACTGGACCACCTGTGGAAGTCACAAAGACGTAAGATGAGGTGGGGTAGGATGAGGTGGGGCTGGGTGGAGACACCGGCTTTACAGACTACGGCGCTCAAACTTGCAGCATGTAGGCCAGTTGAAACCCACAGGACGATATGTTGCAGATCCTATCTTACATCAAGGTTGAAATCCCCCCAAAAATGTATAACTCGGTCTGTTCGTAGATTTTTAAAGAATAAGCGTCTTAATTTCCCTCTATAATAAAGGATTTACACCTCCTGTTTTAAGAAATAGCTATGCATTCCATTACCCTTTACCCCCTATTTTAAGTCTATTCCCTGAATCAAGTCTGTTTATTGTGTGTATAAAACTTTTTTATTCACCATCAATAAACCCGACATTCGTAACCTTTGTTCCCTCTTTGAGGTATGTTCTCTAAATCAAGTCAGTTGATTTTGTGTACAATGTTCAGGTCTACTTTTTCGTAATCAACAAGCCCAACATTCGTAACCCTTTGTCTCCTGTTAGAAGTTTGTTTTCTGAATCCAGATTTTATGTATAAAACTTACTTCTTCGCCATCAATAGGCCCGACATTCGTAACAGCGAGCTGCAAGTCAAGGTCATTTCCTGCTTTGACGTTCTTGAAATACGTCATGTCGGCGTACAGGAACTGGGTGTAGGAGAGGCCATAGCCGAAAGGGTACAAAGGATCTCCTTTGAAATAGCGATACGTTCTCCCTTCCATGGAATAATTGACCATAGGTGGAATCTGAAAGCACAAATAGTCATAAGTGGCAAAATAAATTTACCACTTAAATATACCCCCTTCCTCCCGGTTTCCTCACCCTCCCCCCTTCCCCACTTATATACATACAAAGTTGGATAGCTTACATTTCATATGCGAACTAACAAACAATGATAGCGGAGGTCAATACTGAAAACATGGCATTTTGGTCCAATGGCCAACTCTCTGTAGCTAGTGAAAAATCTGGACCCTCAAACCGCAACTAAGTAAGATAACAGCAAGCAAAATGAATTAAATCTAATGTTCCTGAAAGACGCTAAAGATCACAAGAAGAGACAGACAAAGAAGTGAAAACATTAGACAATACGTCGACATATATCAAGCATAAAACAAATCCAAAGACAACACATAAGATTGTTTGGACACGTTATGAGGACGCAGCCACAACAGGCAGCCTCAGTGGCATACAATCTAAGATTCAATGGCTTGGAGGTAAAGGGAAGACCTAGAAAAAGACGGATTGATGGAGTCAGAGAGACTCCCCAAAGGCACAATATGACGATTCAAAGAGCAACACACCTGGCGCACTTCCGGCAATACATAATTACATATTATCCCCTCGACACCTTGCAGTATACCAGAGGACAGAAAAAGGAACGTAAAGTAGACCTACTCCTTTAGCTAGCAGTAACTTTGGCAGTCCCTCTGTTTACTCAGAAACTCCGTAAAACCGTTTTCATCGCATTTTTTAAATTATTACAAGAAACTCATTGACTTTTATTAACCTGAGAACTGTACAAGGGCCAAGTGCTGGGCAGTCTGCCTGCCGGGGAAGAATCCGGCCCAGTGTTGGTCAGTACGTTATACAGAGCCTGGCCCGTGGCCTGGGCGGGAAAAAAGCATTCCATGATGGCTGGCACACGGTATGACTCGTCGGCAAGTGTTATATTGAGAGGGCCGGCGGAGAAGAGAAGTAGGATGATCTTGGCTGAGCCACCTAGAGGGGGGAAACAAGGACAAACGTGATTAATCTTACAACAATATTGGGTTAAACAACGCGCTGCCTCAGAATTACAAAGTTCTATTTGACATTTTTGGGCTGTTTTCAGTTACTAAGACCACGAGATCAGAAGGCAAATGTAAGGCGTGCTGACAAAATGAGTTATTTCTTGCA
>NW_004797516.1:879942-881292 GCF_000002075.1 Aplysia californica | reverse complement strand
TAGTAGTAGTAGTAGTAGTAGTAGTAGTAGTAGTAGTAGTAGTAGTAGTAGTAAACACCTGTAGGAAGTATAACCGGTCCTGTGGTAGACTAACAAACCTGGACAGATTTGTGTAGGTGTCCAAGCGTGTTATTAATTCCACTATACATGAGTATAATCATAGTGTCTTTCGCCTTTCTTTACTGTCTCTCTTTTTGTTTACACCTACCTTTGGGTCACCTAAATCCTTATTCACCTTGACTTCTTTGTCTACCGCAGGTCACCATGCAAGTTCGAGCAGTAAAAACCTAAAGAAACTCATGGTTGACAAAGGCTTTATTGATTCCTACATGGGAGGCATCGTGGGGAAATCAGGCGCTCGTCAGAGCAATGCAATCGAAGAAACAGGCATTTTTCCTCCAGTTTGGCAATGAAAAAAAAAGAAATATTATTTTTTGGTCATATAAAAAAACGTTTTCATGTGAATTTTGTCGCAAAATGTTGATTAAGGGTACAAAATACGTAAATTTTCAGTTTTCAAGGATTCTCAAGCTATTGAAGTTATCAAACTTTGGCGGCCATTTTCTCGCTAATTTTTTATTTCATTAAAATCAAGATACAAGAACAAACTTTCAGATAATAATAACTCGACATGCCCAAAAATTGACGAGCGCCTGGTGTTTACTGCGTTGTGACACATAGAATATCTCTGCAGCACGTTCTAGGGTATATTCTACATTTATTGAGAACGGTGAAAAACGAAGTGCAATGAAATATATTTCTCTCTCTCTCTCTCTCTCTCTCTCTCTCTCTCTCTCTCTCTCTCTCTCTCTCTCTCTCTCTCTCTTTCTCTCCTCTCTCTCTCTCTCTCTCTCTTTCTCTCTCTCTCTCTCTCTCTCTCTCTCTCTCTCTCTCTCTCTCTCTCTTCTCTCTCTCTCTCTCTCTCTCTCTAGTTCCCTCTCTCTCGGTAGCTCTCTCTCTCTCTCGCTCTTCCTCTTTCTCTCTCACAATGCCTCTTTCCTTCTTGCTTATTTGGTACTCAACTGGTTAACTCAAATGTACGGGTAAACCACGTGCTAACCACAAGTTTCCCTCATAAAGAAGTACATTTTGTGAGTTCATTTCTGCATTAGTAGGCTAATATTTGCTGCTCTGGGGGTCATAACCCTGCAACATGCTTTAAGTTTAATCTACAGAGACAAATAAGTCTTTTCTCACCTAATTTGAGACTAAGAGTAACGTCCATATTCACAAGCTCCACTAGCAGGACATGGGTGCCTGAACTACTGAACATCTTGCTTGAGTGTCTAATTTCCTAGCCAGGGTATCAAAGACGTATAACCAAGAATCTTTAGCTCTCTAACCCCCTCC
>NW_004797516.1:874054-879815 GCF_000002075.1 Aplysia californica | reverse complement strand
AGGAGGATGATCTTGGCTGAGCCACCTAGAGGGGGAAAACAAGGACAAACGTGATTAATCTTACAACAATATTGGGTTAAACAACGCGCTGCCTCAGAATTACAAAGTTCTATTTGACATTTTTGGGCTGTTTTCAGATACTAAGACCACGAGATCAGAAGGCAAAGGTTCTGTCTGCTCTATCAAAGCGGTAAAAATAGTCGGGGTCGTTTTCAAGATATTCGAAGAAATGCATTCGAAAAGGCTTGAAAATTGTGAAACTCAAGAATTTTGACTTCAAATTTTCCCCCAAAAAAGATATTGGGCAGATTCAACTAATTCTGGGGTACTCTCTCTCTCTCTCTCTCTCTCTCTCTCTCTCTCTCTCTCTCTCTCTCTCTCTCTCTCTCTCTCTCTCTCTCTTCCTCTCTCTCTCTCTCTCTCTCTCTCGTTCTCTCTCTCTCTCACTCTCTCTCTCTCTCTCTCTCTCTCTCTTTCTCTCCTCTCTCTCGCTCCCTCTCTCTTCCTCTCTCTCTCTCTGTCTCACCTCTCTCTCTTTCTCTCCCTAGCTCGCTTCGCGCTCTCTCTCTCTCTCTTTCTAGTTCCCTCTCACTCGGTAGCTCTATCTCTCTCTCGCTCTTCCTCTTTCTCTCTCACAATGTCCCTTTCCTTCTTGCATATTTGGTACTCAACTGGTTAAGTCAAATGTACGGGTAAACCACGTGCTAACCACAAGTTTCCCTCATAAAGAAGTACATACATTTTGTGAGTTCATTTCTGCATTAGTAGGTTAATATTTGCTGCTCTGGGGTCATAACCCTGTAACATGCTTTAAGTTTAATCTACAGAGACAAATAGGTCTTTTCTCACCTAATTTGAGACTCAGAGTAACGTCCAGATTCACAAGCTCCACTAGCAGGACATGGGTGCCTGGATTACTGAACATCTCGCTTGAGTGTCTAATTACCTAGCCAGGGTATCAAAGACGTATAACCAAGAATCTTTAGCTCTCTAACCCCCTCCCCCCCCCCCCAAACGTTTTCGAATCAAGTATATTATAAATGTACAATCTTAGTTCTGCACCTCCATTCCCCTTTTCGAACCAAGTGTCTTATCTGCTGTATCATTCCCTTTCGATTAAGGGCTGGTGGGGCACCTAGAAATCGTGTTTTGGTGTCAAATTATGCAAATTGGGGTTATTACATATTATAGTACCTGGACATTTCCTGAACAATATCCACAAACGTATGTTAGCTTTCCTACACCCTAAAGCAGTGTTTTTGTTCCAGATTTTTCTGCGAAAGCACATGTTTTGCAGCCTTTTCTTACCTTAATCGGTTATTTTCTCACAATTCTATTTTTTCACACATTATCCATTTTTTCTGCTCTGTTTCTTGTTCAATTTCAATGTAACTTTCACAGGATAACAACAACACCTAGTTCTAAATTTTGGCTTTTGAATTTTCGATAAATGGAGTAGTTTTTTATTTATGGGCTTAGAAAGCATGACTTTTCCATTTTTATCAATTTTTGGCAAAAACCCAAATGTAAAAATAAAAACTAAAGCATATATATAAAATTCAACAAGCCAAATTTAAGAGCTACATATTTACTGTTGGCAAACCACATTATAAGTGAATCAGTTAATAAATAAGGGAATAAAATGGGATTGAAAAAGTATACAAAATCCAATATGGCCGCCATTTCCATAGCAGCCAATTCACAATATACTTTTTGAACTATTGATTTCAAATCCCCAATAACACACGATGTCCCACAGCAAATATGGGCACTCTAGGCCTTGTAATAGCCAAAATAGACCTCAGGTGCCCCACCAGCCGATTCAAAGGCCAAAGCTCTGTGCCCCCACCCACCCTCACCCCACTTTACCACTTTCAAATCAAGAATCATACCTCTTTATCCCCACCCCTTCCGACCCCAACACACACACACACACACACACACACACACACGCACACACACACACACAAACACACACACACACACACACACACACACTCAATCGAGAGCTGAACCTCTCCGGCGGGTTTGGTTGGTGCGCGCCAAACGAAAAACACAACATTTTATAATTCAAGAAATTAGCTCTGTCCCCCTCCACTCCTCCCCAACTCCAAACCCTTTTTTCAAATTAAGAATCGTACCCTTACCCTCCCGTTGCGGCACTGGAAAGCAAGCCGAAGGACGAAGGAGGCCAACATGTTCAGAGAGGTGACTCACTGTTGTCTAGTACGTCTTGAAGAAGCTGGCCTTCTGATATCCAGGGAGTTCAACATCTACCATGTCGCGAGCCTCACCGGCCACTTGCGGACCTATAGAAAGATAAAAAGAAATACAAATACACGTATAGATCTAGATCTGGTCAAAAATGTTCAAGACATTCATCCGTTGTCGGGGGAAAAAATGTTAAAATAGACAGGTGAATACCTTGGACGGTATCCTTATAATTGCTTTAAAAACGTAAAAGGTGGCGAGGGAAGCGGGCATTTGTACAGGTGATTGTCTTGGACAGCAGACCGTTAACACAGGTTCGACTGTACAGGGTTTCTACATCAGTATAATTTTATAAAATACTTCTGTATTTCTATCTACGTTGGCCCAATTGGTATCATTCTGGACTTCCGAGCGGATGGCTGTGGTTCGAATCCTTGACTGGACGTTCTAGAGCTCGGGCTGTTTCGTGGAGTTTTCAAAGCTCTAAACCTATTTGACTCGATCCTATCGGAGATGGACGTTAAATTCGAAGTTTCTGCCTCTTAAATAAATTATAGTGTTGATAGGGGCATGGAAGGGAAGCTTCACTTAGACATTTTAAAATGTCATGAAATTTGCTGTAAACTTGAGATACAAGAATTGTGAGAAATTTAAGTTCTTAAAAAGTGAGAAAATTGCTTCACACTTTGGAATGACAAATATAATGATATGTACAGTAAGTAGCAAAACACCGAAAGTCATATTAAAAATGGTTATATCATCAATGTCTTTGTCTTACTCTGTCTGTCTGTCTGTCTGTCTGTCTGTCTGTCTGTCTGTCTGTCTGTCTGTCTGTCTGTCTGTCTGTCCATCATCTCCTCTACATTCTCACACACACACACACACACACACACACACACACACACACACACACACACACACACACACACACACATACACACACACACACATACACACACATACACCATGACGTTTGCGATAATTTCAAACTGATCCTTCAACTTCTTGACAAATCCTCTATCCATCTATTTTTTAAATCTAAAACAGCGTGAGTTTTATACGTTTTTCACCACAGGGGTGTTATTATAGATCTCACCTTCTAATTAACTAATTCCCATCTCTGATAGGATTGACGAAGGCAGGTGAGCGGAGACCAACAAAACTCTGAAAGAGATTCATATGTAGTTGACACATGCCTGAGATTCAAACTAAGGTTGCCTGCGTTGCAGTCCAGCAGATGGGATAACGACATACCCAGATCTACCCGTTAGCTCACAATTTAATGAATGAAACGAGTACCCAAAACTGTATTAAGCACATCAAACTCACGCTGCATCTTTCGTCATCTGGCATTCCATCAACCTGTCAAACACTTTATCTATTGTTATGACAGAAATCTGTCCGTCTGTCTATTCAACCCATCGTCCATATTACAATATGTCTGTCTACCTATATAAACTAAATGAGTACACAAACGTGTCCCCAGTACATCAACCCCTAGTTGCATTAACCATTGTCTTTCCGTCCCCTCACATACAAGACACTTTGTCTGTCCATTTACTGATTGTCTTTCGATTTACCCCCACCCCTCCCTTTTTTTCTCAACCCGTCTATTCTGTCTGCGTAGGGTAGGTGTCTGTCAAGCTATTATTTATTTATATGGGCTAAATTCGTCGACAACACAAACCTGTGCCCAGAGCAACAATGACAAGTTCTGTGTCGTCCACTATGGAAGGCACGACGACCTTGTCATATTTTGTGCACGGTGTGCCGTCGTTGCACACTTGTGCGTATTTGATGTCAGGATACAGAGACCTCAGGCCGTCCAAGGGCGTTTGGGTGAAAGACGGATCCTGTTTAGGGGAATAGCCTCCAAAGATCTGTCTTGTGTTGTTAGCCATTGGCCCTATGATCTGAGAAGGGGAAGGTCAATCATACATATTATAATGATAATAGATGATAATAATAATAATAATAATAATAATAATAATAATAATAATAATAATAATAATAATAATAATAATAATGATAATAATAATAATAATAATAAATAGTATTTGTATACGCGTATCCCCGCTCGAAAGCAAGCTCTATGTGTTTTACATACTGTATTATTACCCCACACTCCTTTATGGATCTGAAACATGGACCTTGTACAGCTGACAAGAAAAGCGCCTTGACATTTTCCATCTCAGATGCTGCCGCAAAATCTTAGACATTTCGTGGCGCGACAAGCTTACAAATGTTGAAGTGTTGGCACGGGCAAACCCCCCAAAGCATGACAACCATCCTGTGTTTAAAAAGATTGAGATGGCTGGGCCATGTCAAAAGAATGGACGACAACCGGATTCTGAAGCAACTTCTCCATAGAGAACTTGCCCAGGGAAAGAGACCAAGAGGAAGACCAAAATTGAGGTACAAAGACACCTGCAAAAACAGCTTATCTAAGCTTGGAGTAGATGTTAGCATCTGAGAAGAAATAGCTGAGGACAGGAAAACATGGAGGAAAATGATAAAGGAAAGAACTATAATGCTAGAGAGCAGCCGTAGATACAACCAGGCTGAGAAGCGCCATGGACGAAAGAAAAACAGCGGAAATACAGAGCTTCAATCTATGCCACTGACATGCAAGCACTGCCACAGAATCTGCGCTTCAAACATAGGAAGAATTATCCATGAAAGAAGCTGCATGAAGACAACCTTGAGACCATCTTAAGCTAAATTGACCGTCTGAATAGATGAAAAGAGCCATATATTACCTCAGCAGACCATAGAACACTCAGAAATATTCTTAGCTTCACGGAAAGCATACAGTGCAAGAAGGTGATTAAGCGGTTAAACACTAACAAACTAACAAGATATTTCACTGTCTTTAGCTGGGTAGCCATTCCAACCTGGGTGAAGTCAGGAAAAGTTGTGTAAAGTGCTTTTCCAACGGATACAGCTTCGAGTCCCTGACGGGATTTGAACCCAGAACCTTACGATTGTGAGTCCGAGCGCTTAACCACTAAGCTACCGACGCCAAAAGACGCCTAATCGTATAAGACAAGATGAACCTTTACAATTGACAGAAGGAAAACTATTGTTTTTTGTACTTTTTTGTTTGTTAATGTAAGACGCAAATAAAATCAGACACGTCTCTTGATGTAGGTCCTCAGTTCATTTGAAGCTATGGAATTGCAGGATCTCTCTCTCTCTCTCTCTCTCTCTCTCTCTCTCTCTCTCTCTCTCTCTCTCTCTCTCACACACACACACACACACACACACACACACACACACACACTCTCTCTCTCTCTCTCTCTCTCTCTGTGTCTGTGTCTGTTTCTCCCTCCTTTCTGTCTGTCTGTCTGTCTGTTTGTCTGTATGTCTGTCCGAACGTCCGCCCGGGCGTCCGACCGTCTGTATGTCTGAGTGACTGTCTATCTGTCTGTCTGCCCCCCTCCTCCGATCTCACCCTCTGTATATGAGTGTGCGTGTCGTGTGTGAATCGATCTGTGATAAGATCAAAGTTGTTCTATAGAGCGGGCTGGGGAATGTGTGGTGGGGAATG
>NW_004797516.1:871340-873912 GCF_000002075.1 Aplysia californica | reverse complement strand
GTGTGTGTGTGTGTGTGTGTGTGTATGTGTGTGTGTGTGTGTGTGTATGTGTGTGTGTTTGTGTGTGTATGCTTTTTGTTTAAAAAAACAAACACCCTGAAGCCATTCACACATGCACCCCCCCCCCCCCACACTCACACACACACTCGCACACCTATACTCACGGCAACTTTGCTGAAGTCTCCTTTCTTCAAAGGTAAAATCCCTCCCTCATTTTTCAACAACACAAAAGACTTCATGGCAGCTGTGAGGGCCACTTGTTGATGTTCGGCCGATTCTATCTGATCCATACTCAGCTGGGCGTACGGGTTGTCCTCTTCCGGGTCAAACTCCCCGAGCCTCATGCGTGTGTAAAACAGCGGCTTGACCCTTTCCCTCACCAACTCTTCTGTCAGTTTGCCCTGGGCAATGGCATCCACTGTGACAAGTTTCGGGGAAAGGGAGGGGGTGGGGATGGGGTGGGGAGGGGGTCGTTGACTATTTTGAGGGTCGCTTGTATGAATGAAACAACTTTCGTAAACAGTCTCTTTGGGTTGTAATTTGTGAAAAGGGCAACCCTCATTATCAGCTGTAATGCCCTAGATTGTAGCATTATTTTCTTTTTTCACTTTTCTATACACAGCACGGGGGAATGTTCTCTCAGCTTCCGTCGTCAAGAATAATATTATTGGTAAGTGATGTTTTTTACTTAAACAGAATCCTCAGGCGCATGAGCATTAAAGTGTTAGCAAATTTTAAATGGAAGAAGTGATTTTTTAACCCCCAAAAATGAGAGAAACTATTAAATGATAGTTTATGGCTACTTGGTTTTGCGGCAAATAACGTTGAACAAAAGACAACATTCCTTTTCTTTCAATACTTGCCTTTTATATGATGATTTCCAACTGAATATCCTGAAGCCCACAACTTTTACTTCACTTTTACTTTTATCCGGTGCTTATTATCTTTTGGGAGTCGCGGGAAGAAAGAGATGTCTTTCTGCCACCACCCGGAGAGCTTGAGCCAGGGGAATGCCGTGAGTTGTTAATGTTTCCCTGACTCCATCTATCCAGGTCTTTCTCGGTCGCCCTCTAGCCTGGTTGCCATCGAATTTTTTTTATGAAGGCGAGTTGTGCTTGGTGGTGTGTTGGTAATGGCATGAGATGTCCGAACCATTTGATTCTTTGGTGTTGGAAGTGAAGCATGACATCATTTGTGCCCACCATTTCTCTGATTACTGTGTTTCTAATTTTGTCTCGCCTGGTCCTATTTACTGCTTTTCTAAGGCATCGCATTTCACATGTTGTAATTCTTTGCTCTAATGTCTTGTTCGTGGTCCACGTTTGGCATTGATAGGTGAGTGTTGGGATGAATATGGTGCTGATCATTTTGAGTTTTGTTGTCATGGGCATGTTAAGATGTTTCAGTAGTGGAGTAAGCTGGTAACTAACATTATTGGCCTTTTGTACTCGTGTTTCAATTTCTCAGTTCAGTCGCCCACCCTTTGTGAATATACTTCCGAGGTGGTTAGATTCTTGGACCCGTCTGAGACTGTTGTTGTTGATGTGTATCCTGAGTGGTTCTGGCTTTCTGCTTACTTTCATTCTGTTTTGTTGAAGTTGATCTTCATGTCATAGTTGTTATATTCTTCGTTTAACCTGGTGGTGTGGAGACTTCGTTCATCTTTGTGTGCCAGGCTTTGGTCATCAGCAAAGAGTAATTCATTTAGGGTGTCTGGTTCTGTTTTGGCCTCTTTTGTAATTCTATTCATATAATATATGATAAATAGTAGTGGTGATAGGACACAACCTTGTCTTACTCCGGATGTTATCTCGAACCATTCTGTGAGTCCCTCTGACGTTCTTGCTGTTCTTATGCTGTTCTCGAAAATGGCACGGATGTTATCTAGAAGTTGGCCTCTTACAGTGCAGTTTTTGCGTTCTTTCCACAGCTTGTTTCTGTTCACTCTGTCGAGCGCTCTCTCCTGGTCGACAAATATAATGTTTGGTTCCCTGTTGTGTTCTATTACCCTTTCGCATATTTGTCGTAGGACGAATATTGCGTCAGTGCATCCTCTTCCCTTTCTAAGTCCCATTTGGGCCTCACTCAGAAATGGTTCAACTTTGTGTCCTGTTCGCCATTCCAATATCTTGCCGTACATCTTGCCCACATGGCTTAGCCGTGAAATTGAAGCCCACAACAAATATGTTATAACAAGCTAAAACTATATTATTCTTGACATCAACCAGGTTAACTGCACTTATCCAGAATGAGTTTATAAGAAAATGCAGACACAAATGAGCTTCATTCTCAAACTTTTCAAAAACAAGTCTCCGAATTCCCCCTCCCTTCCTTTTTACACCCAGGAAAAAGAGCAGGGGGACAGGAGTAGGGCCTATTTGGAGAGAAGAAGAAGAAGAAGAAGAAGAAGAAGAAGAAGAAGAAGAAGAAGAAGAAGAAGAAGAAGAAGAAGAAGAAGAAGAAGAAGAAGAAGAAGAAGAAGAAGAAGAAGAAGAAGAAGAAGAAGAAGAAGAAGAAGAAGAAGAAGAAGAAGAAGAAGATGATGAAGAAGAAGAAGAAGAAGAAGAAAAAA
>NW_004797516.1:866431-871066 GCF_000002075.1 Aplysia californica | reverse complement strand
AACAACAACAACAACAACAACAACAACAACAACAACAATAACAACAACAACAACAACAGCAACGACAACAACTCTACATACACATCGACATGTAGATTGGCACAGGTAGATTGCTGGAGAGCTCCAGGTTAGTTCCCGCGTTCACGCAAGCTGCCACTGTGTCTATGCTGTTGTTGCGATACTTGTGAGCCCAGATGACGCTTTCTACGGCTCCTTGGTCGCTGACCACATAGCCCTTGAAGTTCCACTCGGTACGTAGAATGTCAGTCAGCAGCTGTTTGTTCGCACAGGCAGGGACACCGTTTACGCTAGGGCAGGGGATAAAAACGTTATAAACCATGAAAGCTTTGAGGAAAAGGTAGTCACAAATTCCGATGGAGCACGAGTCCAAACATAATTATGTATTAAATGTGAGGTGTGCTGACAAAATGAGTTACTTCTCGGATTTTAGCCGTATGGAAATTGATACATCAACTTCATAGGTGGAGTTTGTACAATTTGTAAGTCCGTAATAATAAAAGACACGGTAGACTCGAACAAAAGAGGATCAACTGAAATTGTATAAATTTGACTCTAGTGTTGATTTTCGGCCAATATCTCAATTCTTTGAGTGCAAGAAATAACTCATTTTGTCAGCACGCCTCACAAATGCTACCTTAGAATTACAAAGTTCTTTCTGCTCAGTACCTCGTTTTGAGAAATTTGAATTTTTTTTTTAAATTGAGTTTCACGCCATGACTAGTTTGTTGTCTCGATAGCAAATGAGTTCTGGTACTTTTAGTGATCTATAGTCCATCTTTATGAAGCTTACACTAGCGTCTCTGTTGTGGTGGTTAGGGCACTTCGCCTTGCACACATTGAAAATGAGCCAACTTGTTTCCAGTTATTTACAAAATGGCATACTGTTTACAGAAAAAAAATCAATTAACGTATCAATTTATTGTACTAAGTCAGGGGAAAGCTTGCCTGTTGTAGCTGCACATGATGCTGTAGGTACCAGCCTCCACACATTTCTTGAAGGCAGGC
The DNA here is from genome assembly GCF_000002075.1 of Aplysia californica. NCBI lineage: Eukaryota > Metazoa > Mollusca > Gastropoda > Aplysiida > Aplysiidae > Aplysia > Aplysia californica. The sequence continues at coordinate 870,040 of NW_004797516.1, read as the reverse complement.
AAAAACGTCATTCTCCAGTCTGTGTCTGACACCTGAAATTCAACCGAATAACAGACACAATAAGAACGGAAACTGTGACATAAAAGTCATTCGTGTGGCTGATTAGATTATTCCTGTCGCTTTTTTTAAGTTCCCAAACATTATCGTTGAGATGGCACCAGTCTGTAACCAAGCAAATTAATTGAAACCTGTCATCAAAATATGAAACGAAAAGTCATAATATTTGCCGTCGAAAATGTCAACTATTCGCTACCCCAGAATTACAAAGTTCTATCTGCTCAGTACCTAGTTTTGAGAAATTCTGCCCCAATAAGTTTGAGTTTCAAAACATGTCAAGGTTTTCCGAATGTAATTCTTTGAATATCTTGATAACGACGCCGAATAATCTTTAGACTTTGTCAAAGCAGATAGAACACTAATTTGGTCTCTGACCTCATGGGCTAAGTAGCTCAAAACAGCCAACAATATCAGATAGAACTTTGTAATAAATTCTAAGACAGCGAATTGTCGAGGAGAAAAGTGGCCGTCTTGGACAGGTGGATATCTTACACAGTATTGATATAATATAAAAGATACCCCAAGGAAGAAATGGGAAGCTGCCGTTAGTACCGTCTTGTACGAGTGACCGTTAAAGAAAGTTCGGCTGCTCTATCATTTTACTTCTTTATTATCATTATACCTGAGCATCAAACACAAATCTCGTGACGGGAATATCCTCAGGGCCGGCGTATGCATCAAAATGTTTGCAGCCAGCACTTGTCATGATGTACTTTGTCCCAGGACCTGTTCGGGGGGGGGGGGGGGAGAAAGATCACACGATGACTACAAAACTCAAAATGATCAGCACCATAATCATCCTAACACTCACCTATAAGACTCAAAGAAGCTGCTCCCTTCTCGCCTAGCTGGAAAATATCTGGCGAAGAGTTATCTGGTGGCTGGACGAAGAACCCTTCGATGTCGAGAGAATTGCTCGTTGCCACGCTCAATTTTACCGGGAAGTTGACAGGATCCACGCCATTCTTTCGATATCCTACAGTTTGTTGATCCACGAACTGCATGTGTAAAGGGGCCTTTAATATTCGCACCTCTAGTCCCCATCTTGATTCGAAATTCTTAAACTTAAAGGGGAAACACTTCAAAGATAACTATGAGAAATAAACGCAGGGAATTGTCACAACCCTAACAGCAACCTAGCTTCAGAATTAGATTCGAATCTAGGTAACTCATACCGCAGTCCATTGTTAAAACAAATTAGCCGAAACCTTCTCCTGAATAAATTAACAAACATATAAATCTTACGATTATTGTTGCAACATTAACCATACCTTGGAGACCCTTGACAAAATATTGTACCAAAACTCCAGTCAAATAAGGGTCTTCGCCGTATGTCTCCTGCGGGAATCATAAAGACACAGAAAGTTATACATTTTTTAAAAACCCAACCATTTTGATTACTTGGTCACATGACTTATAGGGTTCTCCCAAGACAGCAGGGTCGTTTAACAAGTGCCCCCCCCCCCCCCCCCCCCAGCTTCCACGTCCAATTCCTTTTTTTTCTAAGAAAAATAAATGTACAAAACTATAGAATCGTTTTAAACAACTAAAGAACACTACATTTAGGGGTTCAAAACGGGATGCCTGCACCATACTCTAGTGTGATAAAAACAGAACATAATAACGCCATTCTTTGTTACTATGAGTTTAACACTAAAGAGGTCATTTATTTCAAATGCCAGTACCTGAATTTGTTACTCAAACAAACAAGAGTAAAAGGAAAATGAAAAAAAAAGACAATGGTGCTAATATAATACTGAAATATAATACTGTAAAAAACGGGTTCTCTGTGTATATCTCAGTTACGACAATCTAACTAACCATGATTCACTATGAGAAAGTGTCGAACTCCTTTCCAATGTGTGAGGTTTAATGCTTTTGTGATGAACCTATAAATTTCAGTTTGCTTTTTTAAAACATTTTTATTGATACCCGTATGGCAATTTGAGATACAAAGGCAAACCTACGTACATACATAAATACATAATCATTAATATATAAATACAGTAAATACATACACACCACATCTATACAGAACAATTTCACAAGCATGCCATTGCTGGTCGCCACTGTGCGGTGCCCTAGGTGGGGGTTTTTTTCATCTAGGGTTGTGTCTTGCTCAAGGACACACCCCAGTGACTATCCACCTAAACCCCGTGTCTCCCACAATTGCTTGACATCACTTTTGAGTTTGAAATCACTACTCCCTCTGTTTTATGTTATGCCCCTAATTTTGGTTCGTACGTTTATATTAAGTTTTAGAAAGTGTGATCTACCAGTTCTGGCACAGTCTAGCAGAAAAAAGGAAGAAATCGAAAGAAAAGAGTGACTGACCTGGTTCCGGCCCCACCGTGGGTCTCTCATGATGTTGATCACCGGACTGAAGCAGCTGGCCCCGGTGTGGGTGGCAAAGATTCCTCGCTTCACAAAGTCGTTGTGTTTGGCTCTCACCTCCTGGCCTGTGGCGTTAGCCACGCTCAAGATAACGTCCGTGCTGTCGAGTGATGCGAGCAAGGAATGAGTAAATTTACATTGCACTTACACTGCGTGTCCACAAGATCAGAAGCCGCCCGTCCAAAAGTTGTCTGTCTTTCGGGAAGTGTCGGTAGTTGAAATAGAGCACCAACCAGTTTTATCTTAGCAATTGGTGAGAATTTCGTTTTGGATATGTCCATCGAAATGGTACGACTTCTCCCAACAAAAGACGGATTGGTTGGAATGCCACATGCAGCATTTTTTTCGGTTCGTGTGATGACTCATCAGCCATAGTCCAAGCAGAGCTAAACATGTTTATAAGTTTATTCTCTGGTGAAAAACCTCATGTCATATTGGTGTTCAGTGACTCAAAATTGGTCGCTTTTAAGCACAAAGGGCTATCCCGAAATACATGTGTGCCTTTTTGAGAAAAAAGAAGGTAACATTTTTGCCCCTTGTTCAGTTTCTATAAAAGACAAGGAGTGTTTTCTCTATAACCAAACAAATATACACACCAAAGAAACCAACCTTCTCCTATAGGTAGGGCAATGCCCACTTTTGGTGTAGATCAAGATTTTTGGAAAACCCCGAAATCTGGGTTAGCCCGCTTGTCCTTAAAAGCGACCAATTGGCAAAGTCAACTCGTAAACCACTGCATATTAAAAATTTTACAATTTTTCTCTTTTGAATTATTCATGGTTTGATGTTCCCACCTTGCGTTCTTTAACCTTTAACCTGTTCCCGCTCGCCAGGAACAAACAGATCGAACTGCCCCCTACCGACAAAAAAATCGGGTCGTTTCTCCTTTGGTGGACAAGCGGTCGTAAACTTCTTTTTTTTTATCAATAGTTAGCATAACCAGTAATGTTTCTTGTTTTAAAACCACATATATAAATTATGATAAATACAACAGTTCATGAAACCTCACCTGCTTTTTCTACTTTTTAACGATAACTAGGAGTGTATCAAAGTAACCCTCGTCCTTTATAAACCAACAACACGCTTTCTGTTCTTACGCAACATAATGACCCAACCAAGAATTGATTCATAATCCACCAACACACACTCTCTCTCTCT
>NW_004797516.1:848564-865204 GCF_000002075.1 Aplysia californica | reverse complement strand
GGTGCCTTAATCCTTATGTAACGTTAGCCTCCTCTGAAATCTTATAGGGACAACTATTATTTCACTGAACAAGACTTTGTCGAGTTACACTTCGGATGTCTCATTTCATTTTGTGATGTACCGTATCTAAACAAATCTTCATACACTTCACAACCTGAGACAAGAAGACAACTTGAAAAGCCTGGAATTTTACCCTGAAGGTGATCTTTTGGCCTTCCATGTATCAGTGTTGAATGCATTTTCTGACTCTAGCCTTTTCTTGGTAATTTAGTACATTATCTTTCTGTTAAATAAAGGGAACCTGCCTTCAAAATTAGTGGTATGAAACCGCAGGAAGTTGATCTCTCAAATGACAAAAACATTAAGAACATTATATTTTCAATATACATATGTGAAGCGTGCTAACAAAATGAGTTACTTCTCTAATTCAAGCCTTATTGGAACAGAAACATAATGCTTATTAGTGAAGTTTTACAGTTTACAAGTATGCAAGAGGCATGTTATACATAAAAAATAGAGCATCAATAGAAGATCTGTTAATTTGACCTAGGTGTTGATTTTTGGCCAATATCTCCTTTGCGAGAAGTAACTCATTTTGTCAGCACGCCTCACATATTATATTGAGATACGTAGAAGGGGGGGGGGGTCTAAATTCAAAACGTACCACTTCTAACTATTAGCTAATCTTTGTAATTGCTCATGCCACCATAACATATTTCCATCCTGTCCATCAACGGGTACACTACGGACTTCTTCTTGTAACTCACCCAATCTGGGAATGGCTGGGGCTGGACCTCCGAACTCCCCAGCTCCGCCTTTTGACATCTGCACCATGATCTCCTGCAGAGTCAGCCTGGACACCAGATCATCCACACGTTTGTCCCATGGTAAGCTGGTATCTCTGAACGGGAAATCGTCAAAGGGAGAATCTTCCTCCTCCACACTCATGTGTCTCACTGTGTCATGGTGACGCCTGGACAATCTGGAGCCAACAACTCCATTGTTGGACATACAGAGGGCCAGTATAAGAAAGCTTATACAGCAAGGTAGTCGGGACAACACCGACCTCATTTTGTTGTTGGCGTTTTAGAAATCTGCTTTAGAGAGAAGAAAGAACAACGAAAAAGTGCTTATGTTGTGGAAACTGTGATGCTTTATCCTAATGACTGGTTCAATGAAAATTGCAATAAAAATAGCTATAAAATGGCCTAAAATTAGCATATAATTTTATTTTTATTCCAGCAGACATTTCACAGGACCTCGTTCACGCAAGAAATATTCAAATAGTCAAGGCTAAAGGTCTCCTCTCAACACACAGGGAACAGTAAGAACGGACAATATAATTTAGATCAAATATTTGTTTCAAGTTTTAGTGTGTTACATTTTTCAAAGGATATCATCAAAGGTCAACTGAAATAGCATAGCAATGTACTGAGACCACAAAGAAAAATCTGCAAATCTCAGTTATTCGAATAAGTCATTCGAAGTCATTCGAATAAACAATAAGCATTTAAAAAATATATCACAGGAGAAGTCACAACACAGCGTGCGGTGACGTAGACAAAAATAGAAATAACCGAAGCTGTTATCCCTCCAGCGTTCTAATAGATCAGAATCTATTGAGTATTTTCAAAAGAAACAAATAATACATTTATTTACTCGAACGCTTTGGAAATAAAGAAGGTCTACGATCACAACTGCAATTTTAACAATCCCCCAGATCCAGTGAGAAATTGAAAATGTGCGGACCCTGCCCCTGCCCAATATTAAATAATTGATGTGGACTAAAGTGTTCTTGGGCTACAATCCAGTGGATACTTCGCATCCAAGGTCATGTGCATTCTTGCGGTCTCTCCTTTATTCTCCCTCTACTACAATGGCTGATAGTATAAAAATGATAAAACGAACCTTTTGACATCATCTGGAGTTTGGATATATATCAAGTGCAATTGAGATACTGAAAGAAAGCTAACAACCTTGACTTTGTTTCTTTTTAATCCGAACACAATGCTAATTGCAGAACACCACGAGACAGCCGATATGAAGAAAACAATATTGCTGAAACTGCTGAATTATTGGGCGCACCTCCACAAAAGGAAGAGTATAACATTTTTTATCTCTGCTTATCTGCAGGCCGAGATAGTCAAGTCCAAGGCATTTCAGTGCATCTTAAGTTTGTTTGTTTCGAGTAGAAAGAATAAATATTTCAATTATAAAAAGACAGTCATTTTGCTTTATAAAAAAGTTAGACTGATAGACAGAAACCAAAAAAAAAATTAAAAATGTGTGGGTGAAATGAAAACGTTACTTCATTTTGTAGTACCTCAACCTTTGGTGAGTAGATCCATTTATTATCTTTGGGCACCCCTTTTAACTCCGTTGGTATCATGCTGGACTACGAATGCCCATGGTTCGAATCCCGGACTTGGCGTTCTTGAGCTCAGGTCGTTTTGAGGAGTTTGCAAGGTTCTCAAACCATTTGGCTCCGTCCTATCGGATACACCCGTTAAATTCGGAGGCCCCACGTCTTAAATAATAATAATATAATAGCGTTGGTAGGAACGATAAACGCATACCTTTGTTTTTTAATTTCTTTCTTTTTTTAGAGGGGGGGGGGGGTAAATGTTATATAATATGTAATTTCCTCAAAGGCAGCCAAATTAAAGGATTTCTTCGGAGCTCTCATCTTATGACGCGAGTCTTTTTTATTTTATTTTTTAATAGTAGAGGGTTTTACGGCGCTCGCAACTGCATAAGGTCATATGAGCGCGCGGGACACACCTAATACTTTTTAGTTGGTAGGAAATTTTGAATTTTGCCCGGGTGGCGGCCGAAGCCTACTCTTATCGATTTTAGACCACCAGGGGATCTTTAACGAGCGCAACTTGCACATGGGCCCTCCGAGATTTTTCGCCCTTGTCCGAGAAGGCTAGGTGTAGATCTTTCCTACCAGAAGATCAGGGGTGTGGCAGAAAGACAGCCGTAAGAAGGAGTCAAGGAGTAGCAGTAGAAAGGCTGCAGAAAGAGTCAGGAGCCCAGAGGAGGGGGCAAAGGAGGTGAGGGGTTATGGGGGCAGAAAGAGGAGACGAAAGCAGACGACAGAATATTGCTAGAGAGCAGGAAAGGAGGTGAAAGGAAACAATTTTAGAGAAGAAAATTTTTCGGCCGCTACCCGGATTCAAACCCGGGACCTTTGAATGAGAAGCCAACACCTTAACCTCTTGGCCACGAGAGCCCCCCGCGAGTCTTTTTTTATACTTTTTTTTTTGGTAAGTGTTTTACGGCGCTCGCAACTGCATACAGCCATATGAGCGCGCGGGACACATTAAGCATTTTCAGTTGGTTGGAAATTTTTAATTTTGCCCGCGGGTGGCGGCCCAAACCTATTTTTATCGATTCTGGACCACCAAGGGATCTTTATAGTGCGCAACTTGCACACGGGACCTCCGAGATAATAAGCCCTTTTCCGAGAAGGCTGATGTTAGATCTTACCAGCCATAAGATCAAGGGTGCGGCTGTAACTGCTAGGAAGCTTGTCCTAAACAAAAAGGATAAGAGTTTGATTCTCGGGTGAAGAATACATTATTTTTTCAAGCATAACATATTATTATGCCATCTTTCTGCGGGAATGAATGTACATTTCCCTAATCCATCAAATAGCCGAGACAGATTGTGACAGGCAGGGTCAAACCAGAGACTTCCAAAGTTACCAAAATTAATTTGTCAGAGGGGCGTTTAATCATAACTGTAACTGGCAATGTCTTTATTTATCAGTATCACTTCGTGAGACAAATATGTGATATGACCAGATTCCTAGCAGTATTAAATTATGGAGCCAGGCACCAAATAGTCGACTATGGAAATAATCTAATATTTTACAGGACAACAAAAAGAAAATGCTTTTTTGTTGTTTTTGTTTTGGTAAGAGTTTTACGGCGCTCGCAACTGTATATTAATAAGGTCAAATGAGCACTCGGGACACATTAAACCTTGTAAGTTTAGTAGAAGTTTTGAATTTTGCACGGATGGCGGCCGAACCCTACTCTTATTGATTTTAAGACCACCAAGGGATCTTTAACGTGTGCAACTTGCACACGAAACCTCCGACATTGTTTGCCCTTATTCAAGAAGGCTAGGTGTAAGATCTTACCTACCATAAGATCAGGGGTGTGGCTGAAAGACAGCAATAAGAAGTAGCAAAGGGGTAACAGTAAAACACTTCAGAATGAGTCGGGAGCCCAGAGAAGGGAGGGGGAGGGGGCAAAGGGGAGGGGGCAGAAAGTGGAGACGAAAGGAGACAACAGAATGTGGTTAGAGAGCAGGAAAAGAGGTGAAAGGAGAACATTTTTAGAGAAGATAATTTTCCTTCGCTTTTAGGTACAGGAAATACTTTGTCAAAGTCAGTTTTCTTTTCACTTTTACAATAAAACTACATCAGCACATGATGTCGAGAATGACATTGCATTTCATTAAAAGCCAAAGTAGAGGAACAAGGCTAAAAAACATAAAGTCTTAAACTTGAGAACTCTTGACAAGATTTCTACGCATTGTTACAAAGATGCCCACTCTGATAAAAATTTAACCCAAGTCCTTACATGTGCACTTTGGCTATGACCCCAGCATACCTTTGAAGTTAATCAAATCAATGGTCTGAGTCTGAGGTCAATAGTATACGAAGTCACAGGACAAGCGAAAAAGTGTTATAGAGAGATAAGTACAATGTACATGTATGGCTATACATTTTATAAGTTCGAAATTTGATTGCAATTAATACAAAGAAAACCCAGTTATTGCCCTTTAAAAGAGTCCTCTTTTTTTTAGACACTCGGTATCGTACATAACAACGTGAAGCAAAAGGGAAGCAAAAGATAACAATTTTCAAACGAAGAAAAACGAAACTCAAAACAGAAATCTTTATCAACTGAAAGCAGTGTTCAAGTAGCCTACTTACGATAAGAGATAACAGAGGCCAGGAAATGACAGTTTTGATATCAATGGACCAGTAAAATAAAATAAAAGACACCACAGTTTTTAAAAAAATGAAAAACAAAATTCAGAGAGTTTTTTAATAATAAAAGGGTAAGTCTTATTTCAGAGAAAAAGTACACACAAACACAAGGTATATAATACAGTATAATTGATAAATATATTCTATTTATACATAGTCTACATCATAAAGGAATGGTGATAGTAAGTCATCATGCATTGCAACAAACATAGGTAATGGCACTTGAAATAACTGTTCATTATATGCAGAAAATACTACTAACAATGAAAAAGAACACAGGTCCCATCAAGCACACAATCTCTTTCATCATACCTAATAGGTAAGATAAGCTCAGATACATTTTTATTGTCCAGATAGTGGCAGATTGGTTTGTTGTTTCACCACGTACACAGATCCATACACACCCACACACACCCACACACACACCCACACACACCCACACACACACCCACACCCACACACACCCACAGACACACACACACACACACACACACACATTTTAGACTATAATGTGTATTTATTTTCCCTATAAATGGTAGTATAAGGGTTCAGACAGCTTAACGTAAGAATGTCTTATAGATCTGGCTAAAAGCCCAAACAGCATCTCCTCTTATTAGAATTCGGCATGTTTATTGAATTGATGCAGCATTATTATTGGGGTGTGTGTGGGGGGGGGGGGGTTCTTGCTTTCCTTATCTATCACAAATATCTACTTGCCTGTACTACAACTGCGTTCTCCTACATCAAATTGTCATTCATTTTAAACATATTTTGGTGGGTCAGAGTAATACAAGCTCGTAGTTTGAAACCTGTCACCTTAACAACGAAAATGCTAACCTATGCATTTGTGAAGCGTGCTGACAAAATGAGTTACTTCTCGGCTTCAAGCCTGATGGAAATAGAGACATCACACTTATAGGTGAAGTTTTTACAATTTGTAAGAATGAAATAATAAAAGGAATGTTATAGTTTAAGAACATGGTATCAATAGAAAATCTACAAATTTGACCCTAGTGTCGATTTTTGGCCTGTTTATCGATTTATGGATTGCGAGAAATAACTCATTTAGTGACCACGCCCCACATTTTATCAACTAAAACCTTTTTGCAACAAAACAGGTAATAAGCTTACGAATTATAAAAGTTAATAATCTTTTTGCAATCTACAGAATAGTAATAATATTATCATGTCTATCTGTTAGAATTTCACATTCAATCATTCCAAATTCTTTGGCTACAGTTTTACATTATTAGCAGGCAATTTAGATCAAGGTGAAATCCGTTTATTTATATACCTTGAAATTGAAAGGTCCTTGAAGGTTCACACAATGTTGTAAATGATTCAGCATTGGGATCATGCAATATGAAAAGTAGACATGTTATGATGAGACAATTTTATTGTTTGGCACATTTTAATCTCTGTTGTATATAAGCAGTCAGCTGGATTAAGGATTATTTGTGTAAAAAACACAAACAAATTTATGTATATTCGAACATGTAGCACTGATTAACACAGTTCATACAAGCAAAAATAATTTTGAAAGGTAAAGACAATTCAGCTGCATTTCTTAATCTCACTGTACTTTTTTTTAAAAGACAAGAAAAAAGAAAAACAGAAAATCAGAAAGAAAATCAGCTGCATACAAGGAACTTCTAACAAAAAGAAAGCCATGTGAACTTTAGACATGAAAGTCGTGCAAATGTATGGTTTTCTTGAAGGACAGACTGCAGACATCAAGTTGATTACAAAGACATCTTTTTTTAAAATGTCCATACTTCATACAACAGAAACTCCTCACCGAATTATACTCCAAGATTAACTGTAACTTTGTGTTTCAGTGACACAGTACAAAATCTTTGAAACAATAAAAGGTTGGTGGAAATTGTTATGCAAAACATAAGCCACCAGCACATCCTTAATATCATCTTCCCTTCATTTTAAATACAGTCAAATCTGTCTATGATGGCCATCCACTGTTGAGAAGAAAACAAGTTGTCTTAGGCAGGCGGCCACCTTACACGATGTCATTTTAATCTAAAAAATACTCAAAGGAGAAATGGGAAGTGGTCGTTTGTTCAGGTGATTGCCTTATACAGGTGGACAATAGGGTAGGTTTATTTCATTTATCCATATATATTACTACTAGACACAATAGAAATACAATTGAGACAGAGTATTAAGTCCCACATATCGCATCACAGGGCAGTCAGAAATATTTCAGAAAGGATAGACTCAGCCTTTTGTATTTTCACAAGATGCATTTATACCAGCCAGCACTTGTGAAATCATAAGGACATCCAGTGTACCCTCTCACACAGCAGGATAGACCAATGGCAATGATACATCCCAAGTCTATGTGAGGTATCGTGGTGAAAACAGGCATTCATCAAAATTATAATGAATTTGAAGAGACCAGCATTTTCCCAAAGGTTTGACAATTTTTATCAAATATTTGTGTTTTGGCTCAACATCTTTTATGTCCATTTAAAAACACATTTCTGTTTGGATTTTACTGAAAGTTGATTTAAGGCACAAAAAATGTAAACTTTCAGTTTCAAGGACTCTTAAGCTGAAGAGGTCACCAAACTTTGGCGGTCATTTTCTCTGTAATTTTACATCCGAAACACGACGACCCCCCCCCCCCCCCTCCTTTAACTGCAAATATCTCAACTTCTATTCAAGATAGATGGGTATTCTTTTCAATGAACGCAAGATAAATGAACAGGCTTTAAGATGTTATCAATAATTCTGTACGCCCAAAAATAGACAAGCGCTTGATTCCACCGCATTGCAACACATATTCCTATCAAAAGAAGCTCAAAATAAAATTGAATCCCAGTCACTGGTGCACGCACAAATAAGACTCCACTACAAAGGAACCCGCGATAATCCTTCTTTTAATCTTAGTTCTTTGATTTTTGACAAGACAGGAGGGAATAACACAAAAAAAACCAGGCCTATTGTGCAGAGAGAAGCACTTAACCCCTTCACTGCTGAAAAATTTCCATCAATATCTGTACCAACAAGATAAAATGTTAATTCAAGGAATATTTAAACACAGAGAATTGATTCAGAATAAACAAAATCACACGCTGTAACTAACTATACCAACTAAAACTTCTTTTGTCAACCAGATGAAACAATATAAGTGGAGAATACAAGCCAGAACATACGTCTACTCAGCAGTGAAGAGGTTAATACAACAACAATCCTTTTGTATTAAAAAATGGTAGGCCTACAACTGATAGACATAGGTGAAATAATATTTATTGGATAAAAATAAGAGAAGGTAAAACAGTTCAAACGTGATTAAAGAGTTAACTATTCCCACATAGGCAACATATGATACTGTAACATATTCAATATATCTGATAAAATCTCTAATAAATGCTGAATACAATCTCAGGTTCCAAAGATGGTCTACAAACAACCCCCCACCCACCCACCCACCCCTATACTCACCCACAAACACACATTCGCAAACATACACTCGCAAACACACACCCGCAAACACACACACACACACACACACACACACACACACACACACACATAAACTTAAGTACAGGAACTACTTGTCCAGAACTACAGAGTGAGTGATGGTGAAGGATCCAGAGAGCACGTTGGACGGCACCTGTTTCTTCTGATTGGGCTGTTGACCACCACAGAACAGATTCATCACACCTGGGAGTAGAGAAAAAAACAATCATCATCATCTCATCATCATCATCATCATCATCATCATCATCATCATCATCATCATCTGCGTCATTATCATCATCATCATAATCATCATCATCTCCGTCATTATCATCATCATCACTCAGTGCCATATCTGCAGCAGACATCCGGGATCATGATTCTCCATTAATTTCTTTGCTCCGAAGCTTTTAAAAAAGCTATATCACCCTGATCTGTCCTCGTTACCCATAAATCATTCTATTCAAAGTCAGGTTTTACATTTTGAAACGTTGAGCACAATACAGCTGGTAGTAAAGAAGAAAAAATAATTTCAAAATCAGGTTTTACAGTTTTAAACATTAAGTACAATCATTAAAATCATGGCTTGTTAAGGATTCACATTTTACTGTTCCACTTTCAGACCTTCTAGGTTGATAACACTTAATCCGCAAACATATTTCGATTACGTAAAACAGACTTGCTAAATTTTATTAATACTATATTTTTTCTGTGAAAATTAAAGTCAGCTTTTCACTTTCCTCTTCTGTTAATTCAAGGAATTCAAGTGGTTGCTATCTTTCACCATTAATTTAAGAAACACACACAAAAAAATTATGGTTGTGAATATTTTAACACCCTCAGTGACACAATTCAAACCATTTAAGAGGCAGGCTGCTCTGCCTTACGCTGACAAAACGCCTTTTTAAAAATTCACAGTAGTTTAGAGAAATCTACCAGATTCGGATTTCCTACAATATCTAAATTATATTTTGCACAGTTCATCAACGGTTGATCTCACATCCTGAAGAAAATTTCATTCCCTATGCTCAACAGATACTATAAGAAATCCGAAAATTGTTGATTTCTCAAAATTGCTATGAAAGAAACGGGCATTTTATCAGCGTAGGGCAGTGCTCCGCCCATATCTGTCAAGGCCGACCTGGGCTGAATGAGCCATTTTTTGTGTGCAACAGCAAAGAGCTTAACAGTTACACAATAGAAAATCTGGGAGAAAAACAAAAGAGTGAAAGTCTAATTGAGCCCCCCCCCCCTCCCCCAACTCACCTCAATCTTAAAATACATCAAAAATCTCTTTCAAACATGATGTCATATAATGAGAAAATAAGCTTGTTTGCGACTTGAACTTGCATATCTGCTGATGAACCCAATCCTGTCCCACTTAAATTCATGCCCATCAAATTGTGAACTTTTATTTATACAAAAAAGAGGAGTGAGAAAAATCCCACATAAAAAAGTTTAATAAAGAAAAAGGACCGCGGCTTACCAGCTTTAATGACCCATTTTCCATCTTGCCAAAACGCCATAGATTCAGCAGAAATCAGTGCATTCCACAACACTTTTTGCTGGGGTTTAATGAAGATTCGGTTGAAGTAGCCCAACTGTAGCCGAGGGACAGGAAACGAAGAGTCGCCCCAGCTGATGTAACACTGGAGGACCTGAGAGAACAAAGAGAGAGGGAATGGTAACTAGACACAAGACGTGCAACTTGTACTTTTGTGTGCATTTTTGAGTGAGTGTGTGTGTTTGAGGGTGTGTGTGTGTGTGTGTGTGTCTGTGTGTGTGTGTGTGTGTGCGTTTGTGAGTGCGAGTGTGTGTGTGTGTGTGTGTGTGCATACATGTGTGTATATATGACTATGAGCAAGCATGCAAGTGTTAGTGCATATGTGTCAGTGCAGTGCACATGTGCATGTGTGTGTGTGTGTGTGTGTGTGTGTGTGTGTGTGTGTGTATGTGTGTATGTGTGTGTGTGTGTATGTGTGTGTGTGTTTGTGTGTGTGTGTGTGTGTGTGCACCTGTGTTTGTGTTAGTGTCTGAATGGGAGAGGGAGAGAGCTCAAGAGGTAAAGTGAGGGAGGGAGGGAGAGAGAGAGAGAGAGACAGACAGAGATAGGGACAGAGAGAGGAATTTATATGTCGCATTTGTATACCAGGCTTGGAAAAAAAGGTCAATTCGATGAGAGAAAATATTTGTGAAAGTGCAAGTGTGTGCATTATTTGAGTGTGCATGTGCTCTCTTAGACCCAAAGAAAGATGGGTGGCTTTTTATTAGAAGAGGAATAAGAAAAACAGCTGTGGCCTCTGCAGATGTTGCTCATTGGGCAGGTAGAGGAAATGTTCAGCTGGTAGACAGAGTAGTGGAGAACAATAGTAACTGGAACTCAATCTAAAAAGCTGTCAAAAATGCTTTGATTCTCGTCAGGGACTGTAGCAGTTTGTTTTGTTTTGTTTTTTATTCTAATGATTCTACCGTTCCCACTTTTTCCATTTTCTATGATGTCCCTTACCCATACAGTTTCATAAATGATAAGAGTGAACTGTAACAAGAACTAGCATTTCTGTAACATGTAAGCATTGAATTAAAATAAGACCGTGACTTTCAAAAACTTTCTAGAAATCGGCAATATTTACTTACTCTCTCATACTTCAACAACGTACCTCATCACTGGCAATATTGCCCATGTTTGTGATTGTCACCAGCACATTCAGATCACTTCCTGCCTTGATCATTGCAGGAATCTTCATGTCGGAGAACTTGAACGCAGTATAGGAGAGGCCGTAGCCAAAAGGGTACAAAGGATCTCCTTTGAAGTAACGATATGTTCTCCCTTCCATGGAATAATTGACCATTGCAGGAATCTGAAAGAATAATTAATGTTTTATGCCTAAATCGATACAATTTAGATTAGATTTTAAGGAAAGGGGGTTGGGGAGCTGGGGGGAGGGGGGGGGGGCTGTATTGACTCTGTCTTTACATGTAAATATATGTAGATATCTAATAATAATAATAATAATAATAGATAGCATTTGTATAGCGCATATCCCCACTCAACAGCAGGCTCTATGCGCTTTACACTGTATTATTTTCATTGACTCACTATCAGTCTTGCAAGCGATAGAAAATGACCATCATCTAAACCAAGACTTGACATATACCTACTGTTTGGCTCCCATCACCTGATAACATCCTGTGGCGTCAACCAAATCCAGCTTTGGTTGTGCCTTTGAATGCTGAGCCGTTTTTAGACATTTATCCAGTCATCTGAATAGCTGTCGATTGATGTGATGAAAGCATCAACATCAGTGGGTCTGAAGATTTTGTGTTATTATCTATTGGTTCATAGTCAGAAAGAGTTTACACAAATTAAACTACCAGAATCAAAAGACTAAAAAATTCTACATTTATATTATTTCTGCTGTTGTTGTTATTGATCCAGCAACAGCTGGGCACTCTCCCTTCTGTCCAATGCCATGTAGTGATAAGTGCAGGTTTGTTGCAGTTGTCGTAATGTTTCATAGAGTGTGTTGTCAAAAATGTAGCTCTGATGTGATTTAGGGCTGTACAGTGGAACTGGTGATGATCCATAATCTCATATATGCATAGTCACAAAAAGGACACATTGGGGGAAGTTCTGGTTTTATTCTGTTCAAGTGAAAGTTGAGCTGTGTATGTTCTGTTCGGAAGATGGTGGTCTGTTTCTTTCTCTGTAAGCGGTTGCTACTGTCATTTCCTTTTGTTGTGGTCATATGTTTGAAAACTGCTCTGCCTGTCTTCCCCAAGGCCCATCTGTTCATCCAATCTTGTTTGCTTTTGTTTTTAATGATTTGTTTTTCAGTGTTGTATGTGGTTGGAGTGTTGGGCTATACCTGTCTAGATCCCTTTTTGGCCAGTTTGTCTGCTCTCTCATTTCCAGGTATGTTTGAGTGTTCGGATAGCCACTGCATCACAAGGCTGACGCCACAGGATGTTATCAGGTGATGGGAGCCAAACAGTATATGTGTCAAATCTCGGTTCAGATGATGGTCATTTTCTATCGCTTGCAAGACTGATAGTGAGTCTGTGAAAATCACAATGCTCTGCGTTTTGCTTGAATGAATGTCAAAAACTGTGCGGAGATGGTATTGCGCTGTTTCAACTGCTATCATTTCTGCATCTTAGTTGTTGCATTTCTCTCCACAGGCTGCAGAGATCTCATCGGAACTTCCATCACGGTACTGTATTAGTATTCCAAATCCAGCTTTGGTTGTGCCTTTGAATGCTGAGCCGTTTGTATAGACGTGTATCCAGTCATCTGAATAGCTGTCGATTGATGTGATGCAAGCATCAGCGTCACTGGGTCTGAAGATTTTGTGCTATTGTCTCTGAGAGATGTTGTTATGATTGGTTTTTCCAAAGAAATATGGGGAGGGATCTTTTGGTTTCTCTTCTGTTTTGGAGTAGATGGTGACTCTCCATTAGCTCTCTGATGTGATACATGATTGACTTTTGTTGAAGTCATTTCTTTGGTTTCTATGTTTCTACTAATTTCCTCTTTGGGTGGTTGGGGCACATTCTTTTGGTTCTTTCATGGAGCTCCAAACCTGCTTTATCTCTGTGAATTTCCAGGGGTAAAACATTTGAAAGAATTTCACATGCGGCAGTAGGTGTAGATCTCATGCCACCATTAATGAAACGAAGGGCATTATTTTGGACCTGTATTACCTGTATTACCTGCCCTGGGCAACAACGTCATTGCACACCGGACAGGTCCATAAGTGCTCAGTCCCCCCCAGCACAAAGCCCGCTAGGTATCCATACTGATTGTTCCAAAATTTTGGACCATGTCACGCGTATTGCAAGAAGTTGTACTTATATTATTTCTAAAACTCAAGAAAGCTCAGGAAAGTCATGTCTCTGTTTCACACACACCTGAGAACTGTACAAAGGCCAAGTGCTGGGCAGTCTGCCTGCCGGGGAAGAATCCGGCCCAGTGTTGGTCAGTACATTATACAGAGCCTGTCCTGTGGCCTGGGCGGGAAAGAAACATTCCATGATGGCTGCCACACGGTCAGACTCGTCGGCAAAGGTAACGTTGAGAGGGCTGGCCGAGAAGAGAAGCAGGATGATCTGGGCCGAGCCACCTGGTGGAGAAATATCAAGGAGGTCTTTTTAAAACTGTTTAATAAATTTGAAACCCTGGCAGAATTTTTGGTTTTCTCCCTTCTTCAGAGTTTAGTTCTACACAGCAAGGTTTTCCTTTCCCTTCTTCTCCTACATGAGCTATGCCATAAAACTAACAAGTCATACTAAACTAATAAGATTTCAAACATCTTAAACATGAAGATAGATGACTTACTGTTAGCAATTACATCCAGGAGAAGCTCTTTCTGATGTCCAGCCAGTTCAACATTTGGCCGGTCTCTTTCCTCAGTCTCTAATACTTGACCTGTGGAGTGAGCACAAAATACTTAACACTTTTGCAACCACATGAGACACATCCATTAATGAATGTTCTACTCTCATGACAAGCCAAATACAGTCAAACCTGTTCTAAAGATCAACTGTCCAGGACAATTGTGGGGCAGCAGGGTGAAATCAGACACTCATCAAAATAATGAAATTGAAGAAACTGGCACTTTTCCGTCAGTCAGTTTGGCAATTTTTATCAAACTTTTGTTTTTTGGCTCAACATCCTTAAAGGCCATTCAAAAGCACATTTTTGCGTGGATTTTACTGAAAAAATGTCGATTAAAGATGTTCATCTCAGAGATCCCGCCTCTTAAATAACCCTAAAAGTGTTGCTGACAGGGGTATTAAACACAAACCTTTCCACATTTTCACTTCACTAAGCACACACCTGTTCCTAACGCAACGAAAACCAGGTCAGCATCCCTCACTATGGCAGGAACAGCCGTTTTGTTGTACTGTGTGCACGGAGTCTTGTCCTCGCACACTTTGCCGTATCTGACATTGGGGAACAGAACCTTGAGGCCTTCCAGAGGTGTTTTAGTGAAAGATCGGTCTTGTTGTGGCGCGTAGTCACCAAACAGCTGTTCAACATTATCAGCCATTGGTCCTAACATCTGATAGGAAAAATAAGAAAGCATTAGATTAATTTCACCCATTCTTCCAGATGAATACTTAAGCTTCATGATTTAAGCACAGTTTAAAAGAAATATATAAAAAAAGAAATTCAAAAGCTCTCCATGTACTGCAAATGAACTGTCTGAAAGTATATTCATAATGTGAAAAAAATAAAACATCACAATTCACGCAAATCAACACAAAAAAAACAAACAATGGCACCATTGCACATTGTAGGTTCCTGGAGGGAGGACATTGTTTTAGAGCTAGGACCTTGGTCATTTCTTTTTAGATATGATAGGTTATTCTGGTGGAAGAAATACAAATTCCCAAATTTCAAGCAAATCGCATGAGACAGAAAGTTTAGGAAAAACAGACACTCAAAGAAATTATTTCATCAATCTGAGCTCAGTAAAAAAGCTTAACTGACTGATTGATCAGTTAAGGAGGGTGTTTTCCTTTTGTGTGTGGTTGGCGGGCGCTCTGGTGAGGTTTAGTCCTTTTTTCCTATCAATCATCTATCATCTTTATCTCTCCTTCTTCTTTTTTGTGTTTGTCTCTCTCTTGTAACATCTGTTATCTTCAACACATGAGCTCGTTATGTTGCAAGTGCCATGAAACTCTCACTTAAATATAAGTGTTTTATGCCCCCATTCACTCGATTTAGATCATTTGTCAGATTAGCTACTCTGAACCTGCCTGTCACGGCCAACCCTAGCAGTATGGGATACAATATCCCAACATGACAGACAATCTAAGATATACTATACAAAAAGTTCACTGTACAGGAATCAAACTCAAGTCTTCCGCATACAAGGAGTACAACCCAACCATTACACCATAGACACTCATGGAAAAGTGCATAGAAATCAGATCTTTCAAAGTTTTATTGAAATGGAATGTTTATATCAAAAAGGTACCCAACTCAGGAAAGTATAATCTGTGCTACAAACAAACTATCAATTTCAACTACGAAACATAAAATCAGAGGACTCTCTCTCTCTCTCTCTCTCTCTCTCTCTCTCTCATACACACACACATACAAACACACACAAACACAAATGCTTACAAATAATGCAAATGGACTGGCACATGATATACACATAGACAGAGATCCATACATGCACATAGTTAAATACCCCAGAAATAGAGAAACTACAGGGCTTGTCTCATTGTACAATAACTCACAACGACTTTGCTAAACTCTCCCTTCTTCAAAGGTAAAATCCCTCCCTGGTTTTTCAACAACACAAAAGACTTCATGGCAGCTTTGACGGCCAGTTGTTGATGTTCGGCAGATTCTATCAGATCCATACTCAGCTGGGCGTACGGGTTGTCCTTTTCCGGGTCAAACTCCCCGAGCCTCATACGAGTGTAAAACAGCGGCTTGACTCTTTCCCTCACCAACTCTTCAGTCAGTTTGCCTTGTTTCACAGCATCCACTGAGGAAATAAGGGAAGGAAAGTGACCGGAGTGCAAAATGCAGACACAGCTGAACATGCTCTAACATACGTCCGTACGAGACCTGTACAAAAAGCCACTTCCCATTTACTCCTTAGAGTAATTTTTACATAATAATGACACTGTGTAAGACATTCAGATATCTAACATGGCCACTTTTCTCTTCGACAATGACTGAACATCCTAGACAGTTTCACCTGTGTATATCTCGATGGCAGCAGGCACAAACCAGGTCAGTCTGAAATTGTTACTTTCAAGGAAAACAGGGTGCGAGTGTCAAGCGTGCCAGGAAATGGATGTTTAAAAAATCTTGTGACAAGGTTATCTTGGTTATGTTTCTTAATTTTCACTTGGTAAACTTGCACTTTATTAACACATGATGTAATTAAGTGCTTGGTTTAACGCCACTATCAACACGATTTTTTTTTAGTAGGCACATTACAGCAAGCACATCTTTAAGTAAATCAACTGACAATCTTGCTTTGGATCATATTCCTAACATTTCTTTTTATAGCAGGAACATTATGCGAATGAATAATTTGACTCTGAGATCTAACAGCTATAGCAAGTGCCCTAGGTCAAGAATAAAAAAAGAAATGTAGAATAGAAATAAATCGTTGTGAGTGAC
>NW_004797516.1:846619-848464 GCF_000002075.1 Aplysia californica | reverse complement strand
CCCCCCCCCCCCCCTATTTTTCCTTTTAAAGCAGGATAAACTTTAGCTCCCGGTGTGTTTATTATAGGCAGCAAAGGCAAATTCCTTATATAAATTACAAACCTATAGACATGAAAATCGGTTGTGGAAGATTGCCAGAGAGTTCCAGGTTCGTGCCCGCATTAACACAGGCTGCCACTGTGTCTACGCTGTTGTTGAGATATTTGTGACCGCTGATGACATTCTCAATGGCACCCTCGTCACTAACAACATAGCCCCTGAATTTCCACTCAGTGCGCAGAATATCTGTGAGCAACTTTTTGCTAGCACACGTAGGGACTCCATTGACACTGCAAATAGATAACAACAGATAATGTGAGAGGAATCATTTTTTTTTAACAACACTTACTTTTCACATTCACTACTGGTGGTAATAAAGAAAATAAGGAGACCAGAGAAACAAAAATAAAATTCCGTATTTTCATTCGGTCTGTATGTTTAGAAGCCATTTCATCAATCAAATTCGATGAGGCAGACATCTGGCTGACAAACAAAATGTCCTTTGTACATCACCACCCATGACAATCTGTTCCAAGAATCAATTTGCAGTAATTGACTCCTTATTACATATTACAACCACAAATATAGTCATTACCAGCAATGTTTGCGACAACACTTGAATGTACCATTTAATTCTCATCCTTCATTACTTTCCGCTTTTCATGGGCATGGCACCTTACACATCGTATACATGGAACCCATAAATTCTTCTATCCTTGTCCAAAGACTAAACTGAGCATCCCAACTACAGTAAAATTACAAATGTGGATGATTTGAAAATAAATCCAATCTTTATCTCCAACCATGTCAGCATAAACCTGGAATCAATCTGAGGACTTTTATTTTGTCTGCCAAGCAATCACTTTACCACGAGGTTAACCCCCTCCCCTTTCCCCCTCCCCCAACAGCTATAATTAATACCCTGAAAGCTTAACGCACACAGTCCTATTGCCGATTTTATCAGCATGCGCGTGCAACGCTCAAACCCTAACGCTGACAGTATCGGTAAGAAAAATTTCACTCTCGTGACAGAAAACACTACTTTTGTGTGAAGCAGACTATAGCCTAATAGGAAGAGTAACCATTTCGTTTGAAACAGACTATGACCAGAAGTGCAAGCCCAAATTTAGAGCGAAGAAAACTATATATTCATGAACCATGTTTGGGGGTGCGAAAATTGAACGCACTTCCTTTCTTCTCATTTCGTTTACTTTTTAGCTCTGTGTATAGACCTTTTTCCACGGAGTACTGCATAAAAATTTTATCATATTTTGCCTTAAAATTTTCAATATACAGAAATAAAGGTTTGAATAAAATGTGTACCAAATTTGAGTAGGATATGTTAAAATTTAATATTTTTTCAATTTTTCAAAAAGTGGCAAAAATCTCTTGGGAGAGCTGACAACCCGGAAGAGTAGGCCTAGAGCTGAGTGAGTTGTTTGTTTGTTTTTGTAAAGTGCTTTAAGGCGCTCGCAACTGCATAAGGTCATATGAGTGTGCAGGACACACCTAATATTTTCAGTTGGTAGGAAATTTAGAATTTTGCCCGGGTGGGGCCGAAGCCTACTCTTATCGATTTTAGACCACCAAGGGATCTTTAGCGTGCGCAACTTGCACACGGGCCCTCCAAGATTTTTCGCCCTTGTCCGAGAAGGCTAGGTGTAGATCTTTCCTACCAGAAGAACAGGGGTGTGGCAGAAAGACAGCAGTAAGAAGGAGTCAAGGAGTAGCAGTAGAAAGGCTGCAGAAAGAGTCAGGAGCCCAGAGGAGGGGGCAAAGGAGGTGAGGGGGTGGGGGCAGAAAGAG
>NW_004797516.1:839441-846519 GCF_000002075.1 Aplysia californica | reverse complement strand
ATTTTTCAGTCACTACCCGGATTCGAACCCGGGACCTTTGAATGAGAGGCCAACACCTTAACCTCTAGGCCACAAGAGCCCCACGTTGAGTGAGTTAATAAATCAGCATGCTGATACCTGTTGTAGCTGCACATGACACTGTAGGTACCAGCCTCCACACATTTCTTGAAGGCTGGTAAAAAAGTCATCCTCCAATCTCTCTCTGTCACCTGAAACCAAGGCAAATGACAAATACGAGTAAATGAACAGACACCAGCATGCAGAGGCTGATCAAATGAAACAATTCCATACCATAAATAAGAGCAAATATGTTTTTGTCTCCAAGAAAACTACCTCGGATGCTTGTTGTGTACACAATTTTAGTCCATAATCCCCCCCCCTCCCCCCAAAACCACCCAAACATAATTGTTTATTTTCTTAACTCACTAAGGATGCTGCTTTGGGGCACTTTTAAGAAAAAGAAACATTAGCATTATTCATATAGATTAAATTTTCAATTCAACTTTCTTTATCTGTAACTATAAAATGCAGGCAACAACAGCATACTATGGAACATATAAAGTCACGTTTCTGATTTGAGTGAGATGGTTCAAAATGTGCCATAGAATTGCCTTTGGTCTGCAGCTGAATGAACATATGAGTCACTTTGCGGTGAAATCAGGTGCTCCTCAGTTTTCGGGCATGTGAAGTTATCAGTATCATCTGAAAGCTTATTGATTTGCCTTGGTTTGAGGAAGAAAATACTCAACAAGCTTGAGTAAAAGTTGAGATATTTGCGATTGAAGGAGGAGGGGGTCACTTGGTTTCAGAGTAAAACTCGTGAGAGTAAGGCCACCAAAGCTTGGTAATTCAATAGCCTGAGAGTCCTTGAAAATTGAACATTTACATATATTGTCCTTTTAATCAATGTTTTTCAGTACAATTCACATGCAAATGTGTTTTTGTAAGGACATAAAAAGTGTTGAGCCAAAAAACAATAATTCGATAAAAACTGCCAAACTGGAGGAAAAAAGCTTGTTATTTCTTCGATTCCATTATTTTGACTGGCCCCTGATTTCATCACAACGCCTCACAATATAAAAGTATGTGTCTGCTATGTCCTAAAAGATTTAATATGAAAGAACAAAACTCCCCAAAGCACAGTGAATCAACAAACACAGTTACATTTTACATTTGGAAAAGTGGAGAGGAAAGCACCATAAGAAAGTAATGTGGAAACTGAATGGACATTATTTTGTTTGTTTGTTTTTGTTTTTGTAAAGTGTTTTACAGCGCTCGCAACTGCATAGATCATATGAGCGCACGGGACACACATAATATTTTCAGTTGGTAGGAAATTTTGAATTTTGCCCGGGTGGGGCCGAAGCCTACTCTTATCGATTTTAGACCACCAAGGGATCTTTAACGTGCGCAACTTGCACACGGGCCCTCCGAGATTTTTCGCCCTTGTCCGAGAAGGCTAGGTGTAGATCTTTCCTACAAGAAGATCAGGGGTGTGGCAGAAAGACAGCAGTAAGGAGGAGCTAAGGAGTAGCAGTAGAAAGGCTGCAGAAAGAGTCAGGAGCCCAGAGGAGGGGGCAAAGGAGGTGAGGGGGCGGGGGCAGAAAGTGGAAATGAAAGCAGACAACAGAACATTGCTAGAGAGCAGGAAAGGAGGTGAAAGGAGACAATTTTAGAGAAGAAAATTTTTCGGTCGCTACCCGGATTCGAACCCGGGACCTTTGAATGAGAGGCCAACACCTTAACCTCTAGGCCACGAGAGCCCCCTCATTATTTTGTGCTACTAGAAAAACGCACATGAGCATCAAAGACAAATCTGGAGACTGGAATATTTTCAGGACCTCCGTGGACGTCAAAATGCTTGCAGCCAGCACTTGTCATGATGTACCTTGTGCCAGGACCTGTAGGTGGGGGAGAAGGGGGGGAAGGTGGGGAGATAACAAACCATAAAACGATTATTTTTTTATTTTGAGAAGGGCTCAAGACTGCCTGAATGGGAAGAGAAACATCATGTCTCCATTTAGAAAGCAGGCCACAAGCAAAAATGTCACTTGGAAAAATTATATAGGTTTAACACTCTTTGCAACACTGATAGGTTATTTAAGAGGTGGGACCTCCAAATGTAACACCCATCCCCGATAGGACCAAGCCAAATGGGAAAATTCCAGGGAACTGCCTATCCCTAGAGCTTGTTTTTTTGCTTTGTAAAGTGTTTTACAGCGCTCGCAACTGCATAAGGTCATATGAGCGCGCGGGACAAACCTAATATTTTCAGTTGGCAGGAAATTTTGAATTTTGCCCAGGTGGCTGCCGAAGCCTACTCTTATCAATTTTAGACCACCAAGGGATCTTTAACGTGCGCAACTTGCTCACGGGCCCTCCGAGATTTTTCGCCCTTGTCCGAGAAGGCTAGGTGTAGATCTTTCCTACCAGAAGATCAGGGGTGTGGCAGAAAGACAGCAGTAAGGAGGAGCCATGGAGTAACAGTAGAAGGCTGCAGAAAGAGTCAGGAGCCCAGAGGAGGGGGCAAAGGAGGTGAAAGGGTGGAGGCAGAAAGTGGAAATGAAAGCAGACAACAGAACATTGCTAGAGAGCAGGAAAGGAGGTGAAAGGAGACAATTTTAGAGAAGAAAATTCTTTGATCGCTACCCGGATTCGAACCCGGGACCTTTGAATGAGAGGCTAACACCTTAACCTCTAGGCCACGAGAGCCCCCTTCCCCAGAGCCTCGAACATGACAACCCACAATCTCATAATTACAAGTGTTGTCACTTCTATCCATATGATTTTACATGAGGAGGCCAGCTTCAAAGACAAATATTTCGTGGTCTTCTGTAGCCTGTACAATTTCTGGAGAGACACAGGGGTTGAGCAGACCTATTCTCTGAGCTTTCACTTGGGTAGGATGGGTATTTATTCAAAACAATATCGTGATAACGCAAAGCATGCTGAGGGGTGTGCAGAAATGTTTTCTAATGACCGCAACTCTTACCTTGGAGGCCAGAGACATAGTTCTGAGCCAAAACACCTGTCATGTACGGGTCTTCTCCATAGGTTTCCTAAAAGAAAAGGAAGACATATAGACAAACTAAGTCCGATTGGTACAATCCAATATTCAAATCTTGAGTTTCTGAACAGTTATAGCAGTTGTAGAAAGTAGATCTACCACTTTTTTTCAAAATCAAATTATGTATTATTGATCTCATTACAAAGGTTCATGTAATGGCATTTTTATTCAGGAATTTAAAGAAATAGGCCTTATATTTCACAATACAAACAGTGCGATGATTAGTATAGAGAGTTATCAGAATATACCATCACATTCTTTACTACAACATCAATACATCTATTGCCTATCTTTTAATCTAAAATAAGATATAAAAGCTTGGGAAGCTGAACTAGTTCTCTAACCATCCCGGGGTTTTTCACTACTACTCAATAGCTATGGAGTTTTTCTAATATATATGTGAGGCCTGCTAACAAAACGCGATACTTCTCGGATTTTAGCCTAATCAAATTCATAGGTTGATTTTTAACAATTTATTGGTATGAAATTACAAAAGACATGTTAAGCGGGAAGAAAAAGGCATTGGTTTAGAATCTATAAAAATAACCTTTGTGCTGATTTTCCGCCGATATCTTCATTTATTGATAGCGAGAAGTAACTCATTTTGTCAGCACGCCTCACATAGTGTTTGTGTATTATAAGTAAGGAAAAGCATAGATCTAGCACAATAATAAAGCCTGTATGATGCAAATAAAAAGTAAGACAAACAAAGTAAAAGTAAAACAATTGAGGCAAGAAAACAGAAAGAACCTAGAAGTGGTGACTTCAAACCACATGTTCAATGATTGTATTAATCAGTTTGACACTGAGCATTGAAGAAAAATGTGTAGCAACAAAGACTTACGAAACAAAACATAAGAACACGAGTAAGCCTAGAGACCCCCTATCCTATCCTTGCAAAAATATGCAACTATCCTTTCTTCCATCCACTGGCCTAACTTGTATTTTTTTTAATGGTAGGGAAATATAGAATTTTACCATGGCGGTGACCTAATGGGCTGCTCTTCTCTGATTTTCTACCATCAAGGGATCTTTAACATGCTCAACGTGTGCATTAGGCCTCCAAGATTTTTTGTTCTTATCCAAGAAGACTAGGAGCTCGATCTTACCTATCTTAAGATCAGGGGTGAGGAGGAAGGAGGGAAAGTGATAATTAAATCATTTATTCTGGTTGGGCTGTCTATTTATCTTAAATTGACAGCCACAATGATCTTAAGAAGTTAGAGACAAGCAGCAATGGGTGCAAAACTTGCAAAATGCTTTTCATAGCAATATCCTACACTGTGACTCATTCCATGGGTGGTTGGCGGGTGCTCTGGGGTGATTTGCTCCTTCATTTCTATCAAACACCTATCACCCTTATCTCTCCCCCTTTTTTGTATTTGTTACATTCTTGTGACGCCTCTAAACTTCAGCACTTATCTGACCTTACTGTGTTGCAAGTGCCGTAAAACTCTTACTTAAACTAAAAGTGTGACTCACCTGGTTCCTGCCCCACCGTGGATCTCTCATGATGTTGACCACCGGGCTGAAGCAGCTGGCACTGGTGTGGTCAGCGAAGATGCCTCTTTTGACAAAGTCATTGTGCTTAGCCCGCACCTCCTGCCCCGTCGCATGAGCAACCGTCTTAAGAATATGAGGACTGCAAAAGTAACACAAGGAAATGTTTAAAATAAAAGGTGTACTCAAAACAGGCCTCAATTCATTTACAGCACAAACTTCTTTTTTTTCTTCTTTATTCTTTTTGAGCAAGTATTATTTTCAACATTTTCTTTTAATTAAATTGATATTGAGTGAGTCCACAGAGAGAGACTAAAAACAAAAAAAAAGGTAGGGACATGTATTTTACAAAATATTTTTACAGTTTTATCATTTGCTTTGGCCGGACAATAAGGTTGATTTATTATCAGTTTTGAACATATTATTATTAACTACCTTTCACTCAGTCACTTACGTCAACAAAGAAAGAATCAGGCCACTGTACAACCAGAAACCCTTACTGAATTCCACTCTGTAGATGATCAGAGTCTTGCACATTATATAAAAGAAGAAAAACTCCAAAGATAACACCACTAGCTTGAAAGCTGCTTGCAAAAATTACATGCAGAAGTCAGTATCAGCAGACCTGTTGCTGTACTTCAGTCAAATGTGATGTCAAAGAATAGCCATTGAAGTTTCGTGTAGAATAATTGCTCACCTTCCGGATGCAGGTTCTTTCGGTGTCTCTTGATAATGAAGATAGGGGGGCCCCTTCTGGGTGGATGTTATTTCTGTTCTTCTGTGATCTAGTGCGACTGAACGCCTCAATGGCGACTGCTCTACGCCCCGATCGACTCTGTCCCTCTTTTCACTCACTCATGAGTGCACGGGTCTCTCCAGTCCCGTAAATCTCTCCACGTCGCTGCGGGTTCAGATTTTTGCATTTTTGCCAGTACAGACGGGCTGGTGTCAACTATTCTTTTACACCACATTTCTTTTTTAATAATTAGTTAATTATGAATTCCCATGCCCTGGACGGTACAACAGAACGTCCCCCCCCCCCCTCCCCTCGATGTTGTGAAAAGCATTTTACAGCATTCTCAACTGCAAAAGATCAAATGAGTGCGCGGGACACATTAAATATTTTTAGTTTGGTAGGAATTTATTTCGAATTTTGCTCATGTAGCAGGCGAAGCCTACTCTTATCGATTTTGGACCACCAAGAGATCTCCCCCTTTTGAGATCCACAAAAGGGAAGCAAAGAGCAAAGAGCAAGAAGTTTTACCTAAAAGTGGCAGCCAGACCAATAGCTTGAGGGAAGGCCGTTGCATTCCCCACAGCCTGTGCGTCCCCCCGCAGACATTCCGTATTCCAGTTGTATGGTCCAATACCTGGGAATGCATTAAATAATAATAATAATAATAATAATAATAATAATAATAATAATAATAGATAGCATGTGTATAGCGTAGATTCACTCTCAACAGCAAGCTCTACGTGTTTTATAATCTATATCAAATAACTAATAAAAAAAGAAATTAACATTGAAAAGGAAAATGACAAAAGAGCAGCAAAATAAGAATCCTAATCCCCAGCAAACAACTGGATATCTACATGTAAAATGTTCTGGATGGTCAAGGCAATTTCTTATTGAGTGAACACATCATCCAAAAGGAGTGCAGTGCGTTTATTTCTTATAAAATTGTTTTTATATATTTTATACATAGCACATGATCCTAGCTCTTTACAACTAGTATGACCCCCAGAAGACCCTAAAAAAATACTCTGAAACATACATTCTTGATTTTGTGTATGGGTTAAAAAAAATAATAAGACGATGAAAACCAAGTGCGATGGTAAAACAAACACACGAGTCGCCACCACTCGGAGAACGAGCGACGCTTCTGTCGCAAGTTCACATCAACATCCATTGTTACTTTATTACAGATTAGGTAAACAAATCAGTGACCAGCCACTTCACATACGATTTGTGCATGAGTAAGTTGTGGGCGGGGCTTATAGGTTATGACGGATTATGATACCCTCACCAGCAGTTGACAATTTATTGTTAGGCCTACCCATTTGTCCACTTGAGTAAACATTCATCGGAGGGACTAACAATAACAACACATGAATGAATTATGACGGCCCGTCCATAACGTGAGGGGCCGATTCAAAATTTTTGACAAAGTATTGGGCATTGAGTGACCACGTCCGGCTGCCTGATGCAGGCAAATTTGACTATGGGTTGATAAAATAAAGTGGCTGTGGCCGCGTTGGACAGGTGTCCGTTTTACACAGTTTAATTATAGAAAAAAACGCAAGGGGGGAAATGGAAAGTGGCCGTTTGCACAGATGGCCGTATTATACAGGTGGCCGCCATGGTAGGTTCGACTGTATTACTAAGAGTGTGTTGATGCCTACTCTATAATTCAAGTATCCAGTAACTAATCTCAACTCTTAATCTCTGACTTGTATTCATTGCTAAGAGAACTTTTTTAAAAGACACATGAATGCAGCAGCAGCAGCAGC
>NW_004797516.1:836507-838598 GCF_000002075.1 Aplysia californica | reverse complement strand
AAGTCTTTACAGGGAATCAGACTTAGACTGCTCACCTCTCTAGCTTCAACAGCACGGAAAGGTCTGCTTTGACTATCAAGACACCCCGGAAATAGCAGGTCACAAGAAAGTATACAAAAGAAGTAGAGGAAAATGACAATAGTAAGGATCAGGAAAGAAAAAGCAGCAGTTCCCTGTTGTAGATCAGGCACAGTTTTGAGCGTGACATGAGTCAGCCCATTTACAATTCTACTATGCTTGAACGAGAAATGTCCCCCCCCCCCAATTGGGAATGGCCTAAAGACACTACAGTCAGTGGCACTGCCCCAGGGGGTGCATGCTAACTCAGTCTACTTCATAACAAACAAGTAAAACAATAATAAAGTATAGTTTGAACTTGATACTTCTTTTTCACTAACTAACTAACTTATTTTGTTGTAAGTAAAAGATTGAGGTTCCGGGCATGAATTTGGTACACTGTCCAGGTCTCAACATCATACAACAGGAGCAGGGTCAGGAGGACAATAACATTTTAGACTTTAAACTTTGTCTCCGTAGAAATACCACAGCAGTCCCAATCCTCACTCACTGTGAGTCTTCAAAAAGATGACTGGCTTTATCTTGTAGGGCCAAAAGATATTTCTGCATCAATGCCCCAAGAATTGAAGTTACGAGTTACGAGTTATCGTCAACATTTTGCAGTGTTGTGTCATGTATTTTGCACCCAAGAGGGAGGGTCTGTGTATCACCATGGACAGGCTGGAAGAGAACCATATAATTCCATTGATACCTATAAATTGTTAAAAGAAGGTTACACCCTCTCAGTCTTCAGCGGAAAAACGCATGATTCAAGTCAGGTCCTTCAAGTCATATGCTCAACTCTAATCGAACCGGTGTCTCACCGCCAACCGCACTTTACTTCCTAGCCTAGCATAGATTGTAGACCTAGAATCTAGATTCTAGATTTCTAGAATGGAGTAGATAGACCTAGAATCTAATACTAATATCTACTCTTGTAGGCCTAGCTGTCCCCTGTTGTTTACAAGTTGGCTTAATTTTCCATGTGAGTGACGTCCCTTGTGTGTCCCAAAATTCCTATCGTCAACGCCGCCATGATTGACGCTTTGACAGGTGACAAAGCCAACCAAAGGTGTACGAGACGAATTGTAAACAAAGAGTGCTGCTTGAAATTTAACTCCTGAGATTATCCACCGTGTTGTGAAAGTAATATACTGGTGAAATTATTATTCTTCAGTTGATCTGAACTCCACTTAAAAAGGCCACTTCACCTATTTTGCTTTTCGAATAGATATCAATAGCGCAGGAACGGACGTCGATCACTTCTAACCAAGAGTAAGAGCCAAGATGAGTTCGGATGCCAAACCGTCGTCAAAGAAGAAAGAAGGATTTTTGCGGAGACAAGCCAAGTCCAAAACAGATGTTGTTTCCGAGGAAGAGCTATTGAAAAAAGACATTATATCGCCAGACGATGTGCTTAGATTGGGAAGAAGTACAGAAAGTAAGATCTGTTGTCTGTTGTTACAATTTAGACCTCTAGTCTAGACAAGATTCTAAGTAAGTGACTCTAAGAGACTAAACTACACATTAGATCTACCTTGACTCTTAATGAACCCTGGAAGCGCGCAGGCCCTGTATAAAGGGCATGAGCCAGGTTACCTGGAAAGCACGCAGGCCCTCCTATAGCTATATATAGGGCTGACCTACTTCCACCGTGAAGCGTGCTGGCCAGCTCTATTCGGACTCGAGTCCAAATATAATTTTTATCTATTCGGACTCGAGTCCGACTATGGGTTTAGATCTATACATGGACTCAGGTCGAAAAAAAGTTTTTTTTTATCGGAGTGTATACAGACCCAGTAACCGGGAACAAAGTCACGAAGTATACAGATCCGGTAGGGCAAACCTTTTTTGATTTCGGAAAGTTTCAGCACCCAGACGCGGGAGAGAGAGAGAGAGAAAGGAGGGGGAAGAGAACTGGGGAAAGTGCTAGTGCTTGCATGTATCACATGCCCCAGTTGACAAGAGGGAACGAGAGAAAGATAGAGTGAAGTAGGTGAGGGATAAAGAAAGACAGAGAGACGAACAAAGAGA